>NC_134837.1:16375545-16675545 GCF_004210375.1 Tachypleus tridentatus | reverse complement strand
CGAGAATTTTGAAGAAGGGGAGAGGGGCTGGATGCTTTCGACCCTTGTCATAAAAACTGGTTAGCTCAAGGTCAGATTAAGACAACAATAATAAGAACAGCTATTTGAAGGGTGTTTTTGGGCACGTAATACAGTAGGACGTTTTGAAACCATTCCATTTTTCAGTTCACGTTCACTTGCTATCTAACATACTACTCGTAAAGATTTTCCTGGAAAATGTCTATAAAAACTACGACTTCAACACAATAAAAGATATTTACAAAAGTTTCCTTTATATATATATATATAAGTTTTCTTGTACAATTATACCAGCAACCATGATTTAAACACTGCGAAACTTCTCTATAAGTGATTCTTATACATACAAGAAATGTTTCCCAGGAAAACTACAATAGCTTAAGCATAACGAAAATTCTTTAAAAATGTTTCCTTTAGATATAATGATTGCTTTATAAGAAAACTGCTGTAGGAAGTATGAATTAAAGAAATGTGTCTCTGGAGAACTGTCTTTCTACAATAGGCGTAGCGTGTATGTCAGTTTCTATATTACATATTATATTTTTCCCGAACGATTTTTAATTTATTATCTTACGTATTACGATTTCAAATAGCCTAAAACTAAGTTAAATTGTAACTTAGATGTTAATCAAATATCATAATGTATTAAATTTATGATATTTACTAACAAGGTTGATGCATACAGTTTCCTTAACAAAAATGTATTTCAATTTTCAAACAACAATATAATTTATAACAACGATTTTACAAACAGTGTTTTATATGCAAAAATTTTACAAAGTTACAAAAAATATTAATCCTTATATCTGGTCTGAAACTGAATATTTTATTGACGGTTCACGATGAGCGAATTAGATTTGAATTGATATCAATACAGATCATTTAACGAGTAGGTCTCTGTTCTTGGCTTGTCTCACGTGAGTTTTTCACAGACGAAGTTATACAATGTCTTCGTAGAAATACTAACGTCCGTAGTTTATTCACCAAAGTTAAACGGTTTTCAATGCTCGAAATCTATAAACCTTCCTGGTCAAATATCCGTAGTTTCCGGATTAATAAGCGTTTACACAGTTATAGCTTCCGAGGTTTATAGTATACTAACTGTAGCAATCAAACAATATTAAACTGTCTCTTGGCCTGTCGATTTATAGATTTGTGGGTGAGGTTCTCGAAATTTCAGTTGGCAACAATATTCAAAGATACGTTAGTGCTTACGTAAAACATATATTGTTGATTCTTACACTCGAGAATCTTCTACAAATTTAGGAAATGCGCAGGACTTTCAAAATACACATTTACATGAGCTTTTTAATATATATTAACAAATTGAAACATCGATATTAAAATAAATATATATTAGTAAATTCGTCACAAAGATCCAAACTTATGCGCTGTTTTTTGAATGGCACTACAAAGAAAATCTATAACACATTTCACACTTTGAGTATTAAGGATCCAAACAATTAGAAAAACTAATAGAAATAGCCGCCCTCCAGGTAGGTATAACTGCTAGTTTCTGCGAAGTGCCTGAGGCCTTTTAATGAAAATGTCTGAGATAGTTACAGCTATGTACTCATACTTGAGGTTCATGAAAAGAAGGACTTTATTGAAATTTTAGTTTAGAAATGAGCTATTATTACAGCGTTACATCATAGAGTAAGTGTTACTAAAGTTTTCCTTCATAGACGCAGTTATCAGTGAAAGGGTCTTGTTGTTGTTTTTTTGTGAAACCCATGAGATCACATGAAACTAAATAATTTTGTTTTAATATTGTTTTTATGTTTGAAACTTACTCCTTTGTGTTTATGATTTTTATTGTTTAAATCTGAGACACCATTTTTGTTCGTTTGATTGTTTTTTGAATTTCGCGCAAAGCTACACGAGGGCTATCTGTGCTAGCCGTCCCTAATTTAGCAGTGCAAGACTAGAGGGAAGGCAGCTAGTCGTCACCACTCACAGCCAACTCTTGGGCTACTCTTTTACCAACGAATAGTGGGATTAACCGTCACATTATAACGTCCCCACAGCTGAAAGGACGAGCATGTTTGGTGTCACCGGGATTCGAACCCTCGACCCTCGGATTACCAGTGAACGCCTTAACCCAACTGGCCATGACAAGCTTATCATTTTGTTGAGAATTTTTGTTGTGTTATTTCTTACTTATCTATAAAGATATTGCCTATTCATAAACATATTACCTAGTTATGATTCATGATGATGGGTGAGGCATGTAGGCCCAGCCTGGTCAGGTGGTTAAGGTACTTGATTCATAATCAGAGGGTCGCGGGTTCGAATCCTCGTCACACCAAACATGCTCACCATTTCAGCCGTGGGGGTATTATAATGTGACGGACAATCCTACTATTCGTTGGTAAAAGAGTAGCCCAAAAGTTGGCGGTGACTGATGAGGACTAGTTACCTTCCCTCTAGTCTTACACTGCTAAATTAGGGACGGCGAGCGCCGATAGCCCTTGGTATAGCTTTGCGTGAAATTCAAAACAAACAAAAAACATTGGTTGTTTTAGCGTAAAACCGTAAAGCTGAACAATGAACTATCTACATTGTGTTTTTCCTGAAGGTCCAACGCTGGTACAGCGGATAAGTCTACAGATTTACAACGCTAAAATCAGGGGTTCGATTCCCCTCGGTGGACCTTGCAGATAGCCTGATGTGGCTTTGTTATAAGAAAACACACATATACACAAACCCTTTCTTAGGATCAAACCCCGAATTATAGTGTTGTGAGCCCTCAACTTATTTACGATCCTCTCGGTGGTTTCAGAGATGAATCTAAATAATACTGCAACATTAGAATGCATGTTTGTTAATATTTAATGTAATATTGTTTTAATGGAACTTCCCTAACATTTTGGATTAGAAGACAAGACGAAATCGTTTGGCATATAACTAACACAACTGATAAAATATATGTTAATAGTAATTTACCTGTTCCATTTCTGACTTCATAATAAAGTATGAACTTAATAAACTTTATTCATGCAAGCTGACATAGCATCTTATACTCAAATTATATTACATAAGATATAATACGATTACACACTGTACTTCGTGTTGATTTTCGATCTAACTGATAATTTATAGAAGACGTCTGCTTTAAAGAGTCACTTGTCTCTTAGTATACTGATATCAAACTGGAAGTTAACTGGCAGTGTATTTAAAAATATAAACAATCAAAAAGTAACATACGTGACGCAGCTTGTTACAGGTGTGGCTTAATCAGGTTCTGATAGCTATTAAACACCAAAAGTTAGTAAATCAACATAACCAAGAAAGTACGACAGAGAGACTGTTATTTTGATTGGCCAGAGATCGGCTATACTTCCAGATCAAATTACTTCTTTTTATTAATGCAGTTCGTAGTGTATGAGCTATAAGTGTTCAGCGTAGTGTGATAAAAGAAAATATTAATATATAAACATACACTTCTAGCGTAGCAGCGTTCGTGATACAGAAAAATATCAAAAAATAATATTACTGATTGGCTAATCCTGAGGTAAGTTGATTTACTGACTTTATCATCCCAGGGGTCGGATTTTTAGAGATAGATAAAGGTTGCAAATTATTAAGTTGCTTTAATCAAGTATTGGTAAAATATAGGATTATCCTGGATCTATTGTAAAATACAATATTACTATCAACCTCCTGTGATACTGAGGATTACCTTTATCTTCGAAATCTTTGAAGTTTACCTTGAAACTATTGAAAAAAACAGCCTAACTTTCATCCTCTAATGAAGTGAAAAATTACCTTCAAAGTATTGATAGATACAGCCTTACCTTAATCCTCTTATGAAATAAAAGTTTTCCCTCAAACTATTGTAATATTGATGGATACAGCCTTACCTTCATCCTCTTAAGAAGTGAATGTTTGCCCTCAAATTATTGTTAGGTACAGCCTTACCTTAATCCTCTTATGAAGTGAAAATTTACCCTCAAACTATCGATAGATACAGCCTTACCTTCATCATCTTATGAGGTGAAAGTTTACCATCAAACTACTGTTAGATACAGCATTGTTTACGCTTTCTTAAGGTATCGATTTACTTTAAAATCAAAAGTAATTGCCTGTTCCAATTTTCTGAATCTCATGCCAGAGACCTCTACACTTACCAAGGGTAAAACTGCCTTTATTCTAAAATTCTAATCATTTTGAAGCAATTACATGATGATGTCTCTTGATGACTAATGTGTTGTTATAAGGTTTATGTTTCAAGTTTATAATGTGGTTTTGCTTTCTAGTTTCTGTGTTTGGAAGCTAATTCATCAATTCTCTAAACAACTTCGTCGTTAGCGCACTCTAGTGACAATTACTGAATATATATTGTTAATTCCTATACATATAACTATATATATATATATATATATGATTATACTACTTTGTTAATATCTACATATATATATATCGAGAGAGACATTGTTAATTTCTGTACCTGAATTTCTATTTTTGTGTGTTTAGTTTCGTTTTTTCTTTAAATTTTAGATCCAAATATTAAGTTAAACGAATATTAGAAAGTAAACCGGATCTGTTTCTGTTTCTTTTTTTCTTTTTTTTTTGAATTTCGCACAAAGCTACTCGAGGGCTATCTGTGCTAGCCGTCCCTAATTTAGCAGTGTAAGACTAGAGGGAAGGCAGCTAGTCATCACCACCCACCGCCAACTCTTGGGCTACTCTTTTACCAACGAATGGTGGGATTGACCGTAACATTATAAAGCCCCCACGGCTGAAAGTGCAAGCATGTTTGGCGCGACGGGAATGCGAACCCGCGACCCTCAGATTACGAGTCGCACGCCTTAACCCACCTGGCCATACCGGGCCTATTAGTGTTGTGAAACAGTTGAAAATCCCTACTTTGTGTACCGTCCTCGTGCACTCTATTGGATTTTTTTTTTTTTGTAAACTTCAAAATCACTATTAACTCCATATTTTCATAAAATTTCTCTGGAAGAGCTTACGTGTCATAACGTCCTTTCACCACGAGAAACAACGCACGTGTTCTTCGCAGACTGTTGGCAGATCCATAGCCTCGAGACATCTCCCGTCGCCAAGGTCTGTTATATTAGTTCCATTGGTTCTAAACACTGGCAGCTACACGCCCACCTTTCACTGTGATATTAATGAACTAGCATTTCCGACTGAAGTTGAATTAAAAGCGTCCGTGTTCCAAACCATAATATTTCATAAATAATATAAGTCACAAATCAATGTTTGCATAAAGCTGTGAAAGTTTAACGTACAACTAAGATAACGTAACTTTAACTTCCCTTAAGCTTTACCATTAACGTCGAGTTAAATGTATCAAATGGTGGTTTCAGTGTATGTATTAATACAAGATAGTTTAGTCTCGTTAATTGTGAGAAAGTAAGAAATAAGAATCAATATATTTTGAAACTTACATGGAAACACTAGAGAAAAACTATGAAAAAAATATAAAAATAATTATGATATGCGTTGGCTTTCACTGTGATAACTGAGTGTAATAGGTGTAGTTGTATTTTACCAGACATTTGATGAATCTTAGGGTAATAAATTATATACGTGGTGTTGAAGAACTGTAATACATTAAATGTAGTGCTGGTTGAGGATACACTTAATGAACTGTAATACATTAAATGTAGTACTGGTTGAGGATACACTTAATGAACTGTAATACATTAAATGTAGTACTGGTTGATGATACACTTAATGAACTGTAATACATTAAATGTAGTACTGGTTGATGATACACTTAATGAACTGTCATACATTAAATATAGTACTGGTTGAGGATACACTTAATGAACTGTCATACATTAAATGTAGTGCTGGTTGAGGATACACTTAATGAACTGTAATACATTAAATATAGTACTGGTTGAGGATACACTTAATGAACTGTAATACATTAAATGTAGTACTGGTTGATGATACACTTAATGAACTGTCATACATTAAATGTAGTGCTGGTTGAGGATACACTTAATGAACTGTCATACATTAAATATAGTGCTGGTTGAGGATACACTTAATGAACTGTCATACATTAAATATAGTACTGGTTGAGGATACACTTAATGAACTGTCATACATTAAATATAGTGCTGGTTGAGGATACACTTAATGAACTGTCATACATTAAATGTAGTGCTGGTTGAGGATACACTTAATGAACTGTCATACATTAAATGTAGTGCTGGTTGAGGATACACTTAATGAACTGTAATACATTAAACGTAGTGCTGGTTGAGGATACACTTAATGAACTGTCATACATTAAATGTAGTGCTGGTTGAGGATACACTTAATGAACTGTAATACATTAAATATAGTACTGGTTGAGGATACACTTAATGAACTTTCATACATTAAATGTAGTGCTGGTTGAGGATACACTTAATGAACTGTCATACATTAAATGTAGTGCTGGTTGAGGATACACTTAATGAACTGTCATACATTAAATGTAGTGCTGGTTGAGGATACACTTAATGAACTGTAATACATTAAATATAGTGCTGGTTGAGGATACACTTAATGAACTGTAATACATTAAATATAGTGCTGGTTGAGGATACACTTAATGAACTGTAATACATTAAATGTAGTGCTGGTTGAGGATACACTTAATGAACTGTAATACATTAAATATAGTGCTGGTTGAGGATACACTTAATGAACTGTCATACATTAAATGTAGTGCTGGTTGAGGATACACTTAATGAACTGTCATACATTAAATGTAGTGCTGGTTGAGGATACACTTAATTAAATGTATGAGTTAAACGTAGTGCTATATATGTAAAAACTGATTGTTTGAGTTGAGAAAAAGTTTTACGTAGAGGAGCGAACAACTTTTCGACCTTCTTCGATCATCGTCAGGTTCAAAAAAATTTTCTCAACCCAAACGAGCAGTTTTTACATATATTATTTTTACATATATATTTTTACATATATATTTTACTCTACAAGTGGATTTTCTTGACATCACTGATTAAACGTAGTGCTGTTTTCATTACCCTAACAATCATATTATGGTAGGCGTAGTGCTGTTTCAGGATACGGTATATAAAAGGAATCATGAACAAAGAAAACAATTCATGCTAGAAACTGATATAGAATAAAGAATGAAATGGAAAGCTTTGAGACTTGTATTGTTAGGGAGAGAAGACAGAGGTGAAAAATTCGTTGCACATGAACTAATACATTCCTAAAGAAGACAAGGAAATGAACTATGTGACTAGTAACGGATGTGAAGAGGAGCAAATATATATAATTATTAAACTGTGATAACTATAGTGTTACGTGTTTAAAACCATTAAAAATATAATGTGCATGGCTGTCTCGGGTACGTTCTCCAAAGTTTTAGAATAGTTTGAGCAAAATAAAATGCGAATTAGTCCAGTGTAAATACGTACTGAAACTACTATTAAGTTAAATTAAGTCTAAAGTAGTTTGATGTTATCTAGTTCGTATTGTCTATTATTTAGTTATTTAATGCGGGGAATAATGAGTCTCTGTTTCTATAAACAAAACGTACGAGAAAATATGGTAGACATGGAAGAAGTCATGTGAACTTACACCTATAGAAAAACATTGGATTAGGCATAGCTTATGGTCAGTGTTCCGGTAAATGAACCCAAGGATTTTCTGTTTCCTGACCTGTCACGACAAAAATTTCACTCCGCATATTAGGATTACGTGCGCACTAAACAGTGGTGATCAAATTCTACGCTTCAACTAGAGTAAACTGAGAGCTAGCAGACAGCGCTGTTAACCAGCTGCCTTTTATCTGGTGAATCTACTTTATCGATTAAAGACTGGAAACAGCATCCTTAAAGAGTCTTCTGTATCAGGAAGTTGTGCCACAAGAAACAGGTTTTGTTGTCGTTAATTAGACTGGACTTTACATTATGTTCTACTTACGAATTCTAAAGATCTCCCACTTCTGTAACAGTGGAATCCGTTAACAATTCATTTTATTATATGAATATTTATTTGATTAAGTCCTTCGTATTTAGAAGGCACGTTACTATCATCACTCGAGGAATGCGTAGCTTAATACAGAAAAGTTGAAAAATATTCAATTATCTGTGTGACCACTGAATCCATAAGCATAACACTTTCTGTATAAACCACAGAGAAAAGGGATTAAACTTGTACTTCGCTTCCAGCTATTCCAAACTTATTCTTATGGGCTGGGGTCAAACTTGTGCTCGCTTTCAGCTATTCCAAACTTATTCTTATGGGCTGGGGTCAAACTTGTGCTCGCTTTCAGCTATTCCAAACTTATTCTCATGGGCTGGGGTCAAACTTGTGCTCGCTTTCAGCTATTCCAAACTTATTCTTATGGGCTGGGGTCAAACTTGTGCTCGCTTTCAGCTATTCCAAACTTATTCTTATAGGCTGGGGTCAAACTTGTGCTCGCTTTCAGCTATTCCAAACTTATTCTTATGGGCTGGGGTCAAACTTGTGCTCGCTTTCAGCTATTCCAAACTTATTCTTATGGGCTGGGGTCAAACTTGTGCTCGCTTTCAGCTATTCCAAACTTATTCTTATGGGCTGGGGTCAAACTTGTGCTCGCTTTCAGCTATTCCAAACTTATTCTTATAGGCTGGGGTCAAACTTGTGCTCGCTTTCAGCTATTCAAAACTTATTCTTATGAGCGGCACCGTTTATCAAAGTTTTTGAGTTAAATGATTCATCGGGGAGCGCAGACCTTCGATAAATAGGTTTCGTGACATATCAAGTCCACGTGCACTGTAGTGAACACGTTCTTCTGGATACGCAACCTCATAAAGCCGCAGGTGCTTATCGAGATTCCAGTAGCCGATAGGTGGAGCTGAAACGTAATCGCCTCTGCCAAAAGTAGAATTCTTTTTAGTCAAGGACGGTAGAGCTTTAATATATCAGTAATAATTTCGCCTTTGTAATATTTAATATTCAAATTATGCACTAATAATTTATTTTAAAAGAATGATATCTTATATACGCCGCCGCTACATTTATGCATATTGTTGTTTCATTTTTGCAGGATTAAACAACAACAACGTGGTTGTATTTTACCACGTTAAATGTTTGGATAGTTAATGCGTGTGCTTGTTTGGTTTCAGTTTCATTACTTTTGTTATTAGTTTTAAAAGCATCGGTTGTTCATTTATTTATTAGTAATTTTATAAAATCAACACTAACACACATCCATGCAAAATAATTAAACAATATATCTCAAGACAGCTGGTATGGGTATTAAAACTTTTGTTAAAATAAAGTAGAGAACAATAAGTTAACCTGAAGATGACCTAAGAAGGTTGAAACGTTGTTCTCTACTTTAATTTAATAAAGTGTTAATACCCATACCAGCCGTTTTGAGGTACATTTTTTACTTCCAGTGGGTTTCTCTTCACCAGGAATAATAATAACAGTTGGATATTTACCTGTTGATCGCATAACGTCTTTGTCAAGGAGACTTCTTTTTCCAGGTAATTACACATTACGACATATGTGACAGAGAAGCATGGGGACTGAGAAGGAAGGGGTGCCGTGAAACCTTATAAGTGTAGTGAGTGTTAATATAATAGGCTTGAAATAAAGACGTAGTGTGAGATCACTTATCCTAGATACAAGTTTATAAATATATCATCGAAGTACAAATGCAATTTTAAACTAAAGTCATCTCTTAATTAAGTTATTTTCTATATATTATAAGTTGTCAATCTAAATGATTCTTGGGACTAATTGTCCAATAAGCACGCTTTATGCACCTTGACACTCTTTCTAGAATGCTTTCTTCCTCCTGTTTGGTGCCCCGGCATGGCCAGGTGGTTAAGGCACTCGACTCGTAATCTGAGGTCGCAGGTTCGAAAGCCCGTCGCACCAAACACGCTCGCCCTTTCAGCCGTGGTGGCGTTATAATGTTACGGACAATCCCACTATTCGTTGGTAAAAGAGTAGCCCAAGAGTTGGCGGTGGGTGGTGATGACAAGCTGCCTTCCCTCTAGTCTTACACTGCTAAATTAGAGACGGCTAGCGGACACAGCCCTCGAGTAGCTTTGCGCGAAATTCAAAACAAACCAAACCTTTTTCGGTAATGCTCAACAATGTATATATCGTTGCTTGGGAACAAAATTATTATCAGATATTATAGAGTAGTTTTACCCATTATGGGATACTGCAATGTTTTTCTTTAACTATTATGAGACGTTACACTGTTTGTTTAAAACTATTGTGGGATGTTATAGTGATTTTTTAAAAAACTATTATGTGATTTTATAAAGTGAATCTTAAAACTATTATGGGGTCTTATAGCAGTTTTTAACTTATTATGGAGTGTTTTTGTACAATTATTTGATGTCATAGTGGTTTTTAAAACTAAGACAGATATCTTCAGTTAAACTACCCAGATGAAGTAGAAGCTATTTCATAGTATAATAAAAAGGGTATGCTACACATAAGAGGAACTTTATTTACATAATTAACAGTAAAACATGGGATAATTTTGTATGAGCTAAGGTTACTTCTATGTAGTTATTCTTTCTTAAAGAAAGTTATAAGCCTATATAATTTCATAAATAACATTCATTTATTTTGTAACAGCACGTCACCACATTACGCTACTCCGTACAGTCAAATAATTAACTTATGCATTTTAAACTTTATCTAACAGTTACAAAATCGTTTCACTGTGTAACTTGTTAGGTCTGTCAAGTTACTTCATCCATTCCTGAAATACTTGGTATTAAACTTCTCGCTATGGTTAATGTATACAGTTAATAAATCCTCAGGCCCGGCATGGCCAAGCGTGTTGAGGCGTGCGACTCGTAATCTGAGGGTCGCGGGTTCGCATCCGCGTCGCGCCAAACATGCTCGCCCTTTCAGCCGTGGGGGCGTTATAATGTGACGGTCAATCCCACCATTCGTTGGTAAGAGAGTAGCCCAAGAGTTGGCGGTGGGTGGTGATGACTAGCTGCCTTCCCTCTAGTCTTACACTGCTAAATTAGGGACGACTAGTACAGATAGCCCTCGAGTAACTTTGTGCGAAATTCAAAAAAAAAAAAAAATCCTCTAACGGTTGTCACTTCTTTACAGGTCATTTTACACTGCACTTTTTCACTGTGTTTTACACACAACACCTATACAACATGTAAACACACACACTTGCAAGACAATTGTCACTTCATTACTTGTCATTACCAACTTCCATTTCTCACTATGGTCTAAACACTCACAGATTAATCTGTCTTTTATTGTCCTTTGAATAAGTCCAGTTGATTATTCTCTGTACGATATTCATTTTTTTTTTTCCTCTCTCTGGAAGAATGAAAACATACTCAAAGTTTATTGCACGAGCGTTCGACGTACTAGCTAAGTACACCTCACATCATGACAAAGGACGTATCACGCATAAGAAAGAAAACGAGAAATGTAACCTTTAATTTGAACCAAAAAATATATTATATATACATATATATGTTCCTCGCAGTAATATTCCCTCGCCTTTACGTCATATATCATTGACCTCCACAGTATTACAGTTTACATAAAGTTTTCATTACAACAGTGATTCACCCAGACCAGTTCTTTTACATACATTACAGTTGTGATTTTAACTTTTGTTTTTCAAAAACGATATACGTAGTTTTATATAGTTTTTATGTGTATATTAGATGAATGCTTTCGAATCAGTGATGTCTTTCGAATGTTCAATATGATGCACATAGTTCAACTTTACACTGATAATTCGCACGGTTTGATACTTTGAGTAGAATGTATTTTTCAGCAGTGTTATCCACGATCTTGTATCTTAAGCGATGTGAGAGTTGGAGCAGCGAATTTCCTAATCTACACTTTAAGTTGTGTAATTTACAATATTAATGAATTTCCTAATCTACACTTTAAGTTGTGTAATTTACAATTTACAATATTAACGAATTTCCTAATCTACACTTTAAGTTGTGTAATTTACAATATTAACGAATTTCCTAATGTACACTTTAAGTTGTGTAATTTACAATATTAACGAATTTCCTAATCTACACTTTAAGTTGTGTAATTTACAATATTAACGAATTTCCTAATCTACACTTTAAGTTGTGTAATTTACAATATTAACGAATTTCCTAATCTACACTTTAAGTTGTGTAATTTACAATATTAACGAATTTCCTAATCCACACTTTAAGTTGTGTAATTAACGTCTTACTTTCTCATCTTCAATTAAAACAATTATAATTTTCTGACACTGTGGTTGGAATGGGTCTCAGATATCGCAGAGGTAATGAGTTTCTGATTTGATATTTCATGTAATTGGCTTTCCATCATCACAAAACTTTGTTTTGCCATACTTATGTTAAGTTCTTTATAGAACGTAAAATATACAAGTGTTTATATTTTGTAAGGAACAATAGTCCACTTTTTGTTGGATATTTTGCTTTTGTTAATAGTACTGGATAAAATATTGAATATAGTATATTTATATTTAAATAAGTTTTCGTGGTCAAGTTATTAAACGGATTTAGGAGTAGCCCAAACATTTCTTCAAGCTTGCAGAAACTTATAAGATATAATAACGATTACAGTCGTAAATATCGCTAATAAGAGGAAAGCAATGCATCCTAATATTTCTAGGTAAAGAAGTAAGAACAGTATATTTAATACATCAGTAGCTTTCAACGTTTATATTCTACAAAAGTGACTTTCAAACTTTATATTATTATACAATACGTAGTTTACTCTGTCATAAGTGACTTCCTACGTTTATATTTTTAAATTATATCTCTATGGTTAGGCTTCTTGAACAGTTTCAGTGTGAGAAAACCATTTTGTGTTTAATTTTGTTCAAAGTACAAAAGTTAATAAAATACCGAGACAGCGTGAATAATGAATCAATTAATGAAGTTAATTAAATATAATTTCAAGCATTCACAATAATTATCTTGATGCGGTTCGTGTGCTGTCAGCTGTCTGTAAAAGTGACCAGCACATGACAACAATCACCACGTGGATTAAGCTATCAACACAAAAAGGGTTAATGTATTATCAGCTATCAACACAAAGATGCTTCATGTATTATCAGCTATCAACACAAAAATGGTTCATGTATTAACAGCTATCAATCAGTATGGTTAAAATAAAGTGAAACTCATTTCTACGATTAAGGAAATTAGCAATGAGACGGCTCATGTGATATCAGCTGTGTGTAAGTATGATTATAATATTGTGAAACCCATTTTCGAGATTGAATAAATCAACATGGAGGTGGTTCGTAAGAAGTCAACTGTCTGTAAATATGATCAGAGTACAATAGCAGCCACTTTGGAGATTAAACGAAGTGAACTACAGTGCAGAAAAAACGTATTACAAGCCTATCCATAAATGTACCAATAAAGAAGCGTATATACCAATAGAAAATGAATTCTGGCCATGTGTGCATGATTGAGACACATACGCAAGTAGTTTCAATTTAAACAAGTAACATTGTAGTGAGTTTTTATCTTAATAAAGTTTGATGTAAATAGAATCTACCTAGGAGTACTGTGTTGTATCGTGTAACACCAAGTCATCATTATCTTTTATTGTGTTAGGCAACATCAAATCGATTAATTAACACATCCTACAACACCAAATTATCATTATCTTTTATTGTGCTAGGCACCATCAAGTCGATTAATTAACACATTCTTCAACACCAAGTAATCGTTATCTTTTATTGTGCTAGGCACCATCAAGTCGATTAATTAACACATTCTTCAACACCAAGTAATCGTTATCTTTTATTGTGCTGGGCACCATCAAGTCGATTAATTAACACATTCTTCAACACCAAGTAATCGTTATCTTTTATTGTGTTAGGCACCATCAAGTCGATTAATTAACACATTCTTCAACACCAAGTAATCGTTATCTTTTATTGTGCTAGGCACCATCAAGTCGATTAATTAACACATTCTTCAACACCAAGTAATCGTTATCTTTTATTGTGCTAGGCACCATCATGACGATTAATTAACACATTCTTCAACACCAAGTAATCGTTATCTTTCATTGTGTTAGGCACCATCAAGTCGATTAATTAACACATTCTTCAACACCAAGTAATCGTTATCTTTTATTGTGCTAGGCACCATCAAGTCGATTAATTAACACATTCTTCAACACCAAGTAATCGTTATCTTTTATTGTGCTAGGCACCATCAAGTCGATTAATTAACACATTCTTCAACACCAAGTAATCGTTATCTTTTATTGTGTTAGGCACCATCAAGTTGACTAATTAACACATTCTTCAACACCAAGTATTCGTTATCTTTTATTGTGCTAGGCACCATCATGACGATTAATTAACACATTCTTCAACACCAAGTAATCGTTATCTTTTATTGTGCTAGGCACCATCATGACGATTAATTAACACATTCTTCAACACCAAGTAATCGTTGTCTTTTATTGTGCTAGGCACCATCAAGTTGACTAATTAACACATTCTTCAACACCAAGTATTCGTTATCTTTATTGTGCTAGGCACCATCATGACGATTAATTAACACATTCTTCAACACCAAGTAATCGTTATCTTTTATTGTGCTAGGCACCATCATGACGATTAATTAACACATTCTTCAACACCAAGTAATCGTTATCTTTCATTGTGTTAGGCACCATCAAGTCGATTAATTAACACATTCTTCAACACCAAGTAATCGTTATCTTTTATTGTGCTAGGCACCATCAAGTCGATTAATTAACACATTCTTCAACACCAAGTAATCGTTATCTTTTATTGTGCTAGGCACCATCAAGTCGATTAATTAACACATTCTTCAACACCAAGTAATCGTTATCTTTTATTGTGCTAGGCACCATCATGACGATTAATTAACACATTCTTCAACACCAAGTAATCGTTATCTTTCATTGTGTTAGGCACCATCAAGTCGATTAATTAACACATTCTTCAACACCAAGTAATCGTTATCTTTCATTGTGTTAGGCACCATCAAGTCGATATATTAACACATTCTTCAACACCAAGTAATCGTTATCTTTTATTGTGCTAGGCACCATCAAGTCGATTAATTAACACATTCTTCAACACCAAGTAATCGTTATCTTTTATTGTGTTAGGCACCATCAAGTCGACTAATTAACACATTCTTCAGTATTTTATTGTTTTTGGCAAGGTAATATGGCATAGTAAGAGTTCTGTGAAGATATTAAGATAAGGGACTTTAGATCACTGTATATTTATGCCACGCACTACAGGTAACTTTATCTCAAAATATAGTTTACAAATAACCTTTTTTTTCATCCAATTGTTAATTATTTATCTTTCTTTTTATATTTTGTTTTTGTTAAAGAAACAAATGAAAAAATTTGCCTTTTCCTACTTATCATTTCTCAAGCAAGCCCGGCATGGCCAGGTGGTTAAAGCACTCGACTCGCAATCCGAAGGTTACGGGTTCGAATCCCCGTCACACCAAACATGCTCGCCCTTTCAGCCGTGGGGACGTTATAAAGTGATGGTCAATGTCACTATTCGTTAGTAAAAGAGTAGCCCAAGAGTTGACGGTAGGGGGTGATGACTAGCTGCCTTCGCTCTAGTCTTACACTGCTAAATTAGGAACGGCTAGCGCAGATAGCCCTGGAGTAGCTTTGCGTGAAATTCAAAACAAACGAAACTAAACTAATGAGACATTTGTCAAACAACAAGACAGTAAATATAGAATATTATTGTAATGTCTCACACAGTACATGTCCCTATAGATCCTCACTCAATGAATACCAAGACAGTAAATATAACACACTACTGTAACTTATCACACAGTACGTATCTCAGTACACCTTCACTCAACAAATAACAAGACAGTTGAAACTCACAAAATATATTAAGGTAACTTTTCACACAGTGCGTATTCCTGTAGATCCTCACACACCAAATAGCCATGATCTCTATGAATATTATAATATTCTGATGAATTGCTTTCGAACTTAAACCATAGAAACCAAAATATATTTTATTTTTACTCGAGATTTAAAAGAAATGTACAAATTGTGCCAGATTGTCACAAGCTGAAACCTTAGCACGTGCATAATATATCACAAATTTTGCCAAACTCATAAAATAGCGGAATAACTTGCGATGATGTTAACTAAAACCAGAAAAATATCTAATGAAAGCCGCAAATCGTTTCTCTTGATTTAATAAAACACCACCCAAGACGATTCTCAAGAAACCAAATACCAAGCCCACAAATCTGCATATTGAGATACTAAAAAAACAAATGAATTATAGTTTCTCGAGTACAACTACAAAAGGAACATTACCCTGTCGCATGTCTACATATGTGAACTAATTTAACATTTGTAGTCATCACATGATGCCAAAGAAGATAATTTAAATTACAGTATCGATAACCGAAAAAATTAATTAATAAAGTCCTTCCAAAAAGATTTGGTTTGTTTTGAATTTCGCGCAAAGCTACTCGAGGGCTATTTGCGCTAGCCGTCCCTAACTTAACAGTGTAAGACAAGAGGAAAGGCAGCTGGTCATCACCACCCGCCGCCAACTCTTGGGCTACTCTTTTACCAACGAATAGTTGGACTGACCTTTACATAATAACGCCCCCACGGTTGAAAGGGCGAACATGCTTGGTGTGATGGGAATTCGAACCCGCGACTCTCAGATTACGAGTCGAGTGCCTTAAACACCGAATCATGCCAAGCCCTGTTAAACAGTAAATCTCGTGTATTTTGAGTTCCATCAAATGTTTAAACTCAGGTATTTCAAGTCATGTTAAATTACCAGAGACAAATATTTCGAGTCCTATTAAATCTTTAGACTCAGATATTTCCAGTCCTGATAAATTATCAGATTCTAATATTTCGAGTCCTGTTAAAACGTTAAACTACAACAGTTTGAGGTAAATACTCACACTCGGATATTCAATACGAAACGTTTGTTTTGTAAGATAAACAATAAAATGCCCGAGACTTAGTTTTCATTTTTGCTAAGGAAATTCTGTCTTATATATGGATTGGTGATCTCGGTTTCGAATATGAGCTCCTTAGAAAACAACGTTTAGAAATGTCGCAAATAATAGTCTGTTGTTCGTGATACAATAAAGGAATTCATACGCAATTTAAAATTAACAAGTAACAAAAAGAACAAAAATATTGTATAAATATTTCGTTTTCCTTTCTCAGGTGTACTGATCAATATGTAGAACATTTATTATAATATTATAATAATATTACAAATATTGTTGTACGTTATTTATTTCTCTACGAATCATCTGATACCGCAGACTTATATGGACCGTGTGTTAATTAGGCCCCGTCTCATTCGTTACTTAACTGACACGAGCCCTAATGGGCGTAACAGTTTTGAGCGAAAACACACCACGTTCATTTTAAAAATAAGAAAAGTTATTTATTATCGGGCGTTTACTTAGTTTCGACTTGTCAAAAAGCGATTTAAAACCGGTTGAAATGGAAGAGATAATAGAATTGTTATCACAGATTTTCCTGACAATGAAGCATGGTCCTAAATTACAAATTGTAGGGCAACGTAAGAGCCTAAAGTGAATTTTGAAACAAAATGAAGTTTGCTCACATTAAATAAGGCACAACCAAGATGCAAAATAAAAAAATAAAAGTTTTTAAAAAAGAAAGAAAATTGTTATTAATATCCACAACCGAAAATAACCAGTTTGCAGGAAATTGGTTCGTTTTGAATTTCGCGCAAAGCTACTCGAGTGCTATCTGCGCTAGCCGTCCCTAATTTAGCAATGTAAGACTAGAAGAAAGGTAGCTGGTCATCATCATCTACTGTTAACTTTGAGGCTACTCTTTTACCAACGAATAATGCGACTGACCGTCACATTATAACGCCCCCACGGCTGAGAGGGCGAGGATTAACACTGATTTTACAGAACAAAACTTTTTATTACGTTTTGTTTGATATTAAGAAGAAACGTTACAAGTAATAAAGTCATGAGGACTGTAAATTATCTGTGGTAAATATGAAATTATATTTGTTTATTTTGTAAATCAATAGACAAATCAATCACATTGGTAACAGTTAACAATATCAATACATCTTGACTGTTTAAAAAAGTATTAAAAAGCTACAGCACGACTACCTGAAAACTGTTATTTCTAATCGTATAACCATTAACTGTTCTGTTATGGTTTTGATCAGCTTGCTCAATGGTACAGATTGTAGCCAGCTGTATCTTTAAATGGATCTTGGCAAAGAAAACAATTCCGTGTAGAGTTGCGATGCATGATGTGTATTTTAAAAGAGAAAATAGTTGATGATGACTTTCATTGGAAACTGGTTTGATGTAGACTGTATATGGAAAACGTCGATTTTTGATATAAGGTGGTAGATGTAGATTTTTATTGTAAAAACTAAACTATTGTTGTGGTATATTACTCCAATTACTTTCTTATTTTGCTTGTTACCTGGTCCTACTAATGCTCTGTGATAACCAAAGGATTTCACAATAGCTTATTCTATTAATTTATTTGTTTTGAATTTCGTGCAAAATTACACGAGGGCTATCTGTGCTAGTCGTTCCTACTTTAACAGCGTAAGACTTGAGGAAAGGCAGCTAGTCATTAGTCATCACCACCCACCGCTAACTCTTAGGCTACTATTTTACTAACGAATATTGAGATTGGCAGTCACATTATAAAGCCCCCATGGCTGAAAGGGCGAGCATGTTTGGTGTGACGGGGATTCAAACCTGCATCCCTCATATTACGAGTCGAGTACCTTAACCACCTGGCCATGCAGGGTCATTGCGGAAATGAAATCGATGATAGAACTATTAATTTATTAAGCTTCACATCTTTATTCGTTATCTTAATACTTTCAATGAAAGTCTTTCATAACTTTTCTAATTTTTTTCTTTTATCAAAGCCAAATTTTGATTTATCTGCTGTGTCCACAAGGGAAGTTATAACTAGACTTACCACTGATCCACACGAGATAATGTCTTTCCTGGACCACTCTCATTTTGTAAATTGTAAATATACAAGAAACAAAATATAAGCTAATGTGCTGCCATCTCTTTTTAATTATCGGCAATGGAAAAATAAACTATTTAGTTTGGGTTTAATAAAATATTTCTTATATAGACCAGCGTTTCCGAACTTAATAATATCACTGGTAAAAAAGAATATTTATTTCAAAGATTTAATTTCAAATAAAATGAGTAATAGGCCAAATAACACAACTACCAATTTTTGAACACCAGGTTTTTTTTTGTTTTTTTATAATAAATCATCGAAGGAAAACTGATAATTACTAGAGGCTAAATATAGATTTTAAAAAAGTAAAATATTATGAGGTTGAAAAACATTCACAGTAGCACATGGTAATAAAATGAATTAAACTGTGTAAAGATACTTAAAATATTGGTTAAGAGTGGCCGATTTGTCACAGTGAAACTATATATATAAAGTCTGATACTGAAAAATTTAAATGATAAAAGAAAACGAGATGCTAAGATAGAAATAAGACCTTTAATGAATGATAAAAGAAGGCTCATATCTGATTATTATGATAAAAACTGGAAAATAAACTATAATATTTTCTTTAATTTCTTCTTATGGTGATTTAAGCAATATTGATCGTTCTGGATAGTTAAAAAAGCTCCCCCAGTGGTTCAGCGGTATGTCTGCGGATTTACAACGCTAGAAACCGGGTTTCGATACCCATGATGGGCAGATCACAGATAGCACATTGTGTAGCTTTGTGCTTAATACAAAACAACAACAACAATGGTTAAGAAAAAATAATAATAAAAAGATAGATCAAGGTTGTCACATTAATTCTGAGCTTTTAGAGTAAACAATACAAAGTTTGAAAAATAATGCTTCTGGTTCAGATAATATTTCTTCAAGGTTTTAAAAGGAAGCTAAAGTTTATATGCGTGAGCCGTTTACTAATATTCTTTGTAAGTTCTTGAATAATGAGCAGGTGAAATAGGATTCAAAGTTGGTTAATGTTTGTCCTCTTTTAAATAGAAGTGATAAAAATTGTCTCTGTAATGGTACATCTATTAGATTTACGTCACTGTTGGAAATGGTTTTCAACTTCTGATGGAAAATGCTTTGCAAAATTAGGGGACAATCTTGCTAAAGGATAAGTTGGTTTACTGGGCAGAAAAAGTGACTGGATGAAAGAAGAAAAAGGGTTAAGTCTAAATTAATGTAACAAGTGTGGTACTTCAGGGCTACGTGTTAGGATCTTTGTTCGTTCCTGGTTTACATCTTGAGGTTTTCATGGCCGTGAACATGACACAGTTGATTTAAAAATGATTTAGATTGTTTGCAGAGAACAAAATAGCAAGTGGGTTGTGATTATAATAAATGGAAAGTAACGTAATAATTAATATAGGTTATCATACTTTGACTTACGAGTGTAGTTTTGAATGGAATATCTTTAACATTGTAATAGAAAAATAAATGATATGGATGGCCTGATTAACCAGTTTCTTAAGGTATCCAAATAATACATTGTTTCTAATGGTGGGTGGTACATACAAGCTTATAGAGGTTATAAGTTCATTGTATAGATCGTTGGTTAGGCCATTTCAGAATATTGTGTTCAGTCTCGGACTACTTACCTTAGTAAAGCATTGAACTGTTGGATAAACGTTTGAAGAGGGTTAGCACGACGATATATGAGATGGAAAGGTTATCATACAAGGAGTTAGAGTTGATCTGATATTATTAAGAATCACAAAAGGTTAACTATTAGTGCCATCTTTTGTTTTCCTACTTATGATAGAAATGGTAGGACAAGGGTCACAATCATAATATTTTGGCAGAGTAGAAATCAGTATAAAATCTTATTTTTGTAACGGGATGGTTGGCCTTCAGGTGTGGTGCAAACACTGAATTCAAGGAAGGTTAAGAGAAGGCCAGATAAATACTTGAACTGTAAAAACACTATTTTAGTATTTAATAGTTTAGTTTAGCAGATGGAGCAGCCTGTCTTTGTGGATCATCAAGTCTATTGTTGCCTTTAAGTATTGTGTGACTTTTGTCTAGTTACAGTAACTAAAACAACTCATTATATATATATATATATATACATGCAGGCTCTACCTAGTGAGAAGAAACTAAACGACTCAAGACGTACGTGAGAATTGTAGTACTTGTCTAGTTACAGTAAAAATGCATATAAAATTATATACGTTTGCCACAGAGAAGCAGTTAGTATATACTATTTGAAAATACTCAACAGTGGACTATTAATCACAGCCTTAAATTACATTATATTACATCAGTTGGGAAGAATGAATCTACAGCGACTCCATTTCGCCAAGTGACCAATAAGTAAAGATAGAGTGTTACTTAGAAATATTCAGATATTTTTTCGAAGATAAATATTACAGTTATGCAGGAGGATATTCTAAAACTAAAATTATAAGTCCTAACAATGCATAAATTTATACAGATTTTGGAGAAATTACGACACGAATATCCGTCAGTATAACGCGTGTAATATAATTTTCAGTTTGAAAGAGTTGTTTTGACATCTTCTAAATAAAATACCTGTAAAATAATTTTAACACTCTCTTAATATAACACATGAATCATAGCTTGCCATCCTTCTCAGTGTAAAATATGTAAGATTTGAATATACCATAAGTTATACCGTACTTGTCTAGTTACAGTAAAAATGCATATAAAATTATATACGTTTAGAAGCGACATCTATTGAATACTCTTAGAGTTGTTTATAATTATACCGTCTGCAAAAGTAGATAGATGTGCCTCCATATGCAATGAAAATACCTCTATGTACAGTAATTACGTATTTTAAGAAATATATACATATGTCTCCATAGACAGTTGGTATACCTTTAAATATACATATATACGCTTCTATAAAGATACGCAAGTAAGTCTGACATTGATCGTCTTTAAATACAAACATATATAATTCTTTGTAGGATAAGCATATATATATGTATACGTACATAATTCTACAAAAATATAAACACCAAATATGGGTATAATCTCTAAGGATTACTATAGACATTCCTTTAAATTTCTAAATATATGTCTCAATGCTCAGAAATTATGTTGTATATAAATATGTATATATATTTAAAGATAATATTAATACTAAGAGTTAACCAGAATAAAACAGAATCAAAGGGAAGGACTGTGTTAAAAACAGTAAATTCAAGCCTCTGACTAATTGTATTAGTTTGTTATAACCAAAAACAAGCCAAAACAAATATAAATAAAAAACACTGCACTAATTAAAAGTATCTCAGGGTACAAACTATAACGTGGGATATAAAACAACCCTAGGTTGTGGAGATGGCTACGGTAGTAGGACCCACTTTGCTGTGGGGATACACCATCTATTTGCCAGTCTCACATAAGAAACCAAATGAATTAAAGAAATAAAAGGAATTAGGATAACAAAAATTAGAAATAGCAGAGGGAGATGTGGGTGCTCAAGCCCACAACGTCCCACATTTATATCACCCTTCTCTGCCCGCAGACAATTGTGGTTAGGTGAATACTCTTTAAAGTAAAGAAAAATAAAACTAAAATGAAAAAATAAGAATAATGTACTTCCATTTGGAGGTCAGTAAGTTAAATAAACTTATCTCATTCCAACTCCATTATGTTAGCATTCCAACCTCCATTATGTTAGTTCATTAAACGGATTGTACTTGCATGAAAGGCCCCAATCAATTACCTATACCAAATATTATAGCTCCCAACCACCACTCATTAAGTCTACTGTAACTATCAGTTTTCATACTCCAGACAAGTCTTTATATGCGTAAGGTGTTCATCCGCATAAAGTAGTGCCAAGATGTTAAATGCCTTTATTCATAATTACAAAAAGTTACAACAGGTTTTTAGTAAAATTCTTTAATTTTTATTTTTGTATTTATTTCATACCTTCTTATATTTATTACAGAATATTTTAATAATTTTATGTAAAGTTTTTTTTATTAAATCCATTAACTATTAATTTTATACCAGTATTTCAACATCGCTAATGAAATAAATTACAATATTTTATTAGCAACGTATAAATACTAACACAAAAAAAACAAACAATAGTTAATGGATTTAATAAGGAAACTTTAAATATAATTAGTAAAATATTCTGTAATAAATATAAAAATGTATTAAATAAATATATAGGTACAATAATCATGTTTCTATATACAAAGATATATGTCTACATATACAATGGTAATATCTTTGTATAGAGATATATATTCCTCTACGTACCACAGGAATTTCTCTATTTACAATACTTATGTATTTAAATACATATATGTATATTTATACGTACAATAATTATACCTCTCTCTCTATATATATGTTTCTACATATAAAGATACATGTATAAATATATAATAGTCATGTCTCTAAGCGCATTGATATTTCTACATACCATAAACGTCTTTCTATATACACTAATTGTATTTCCAAATTCGAAGATATTTCTCCCCAGGCACAATAAACACATCTCTATACATTAAAATGTATCTCTTTCATAGATAATAATAATGAATTTTTATGCATATAAATATGTTTCTATGTACAATACTGGCGTCCTTGTGTACAGTGATATGTTTCACTATTTATAATGTACAATAATCTTGTTTCTAAATACAATAATATATATACATAAATAGAGAGTAATTATATACAATAATTATGTTAACATGCATAAATGTCTCTGTACATCTTTTAAACACAAAGATAATTGTCTCAAAGTAAAATAACCATATAAAGATACATATCTGTATATATAGTGTTATTATGTCTTCAAATGTATTTATTATGTATACTATATACATACATACACAGCTATATATACAAAATAAAATTTTAGTGCTCAGGGACATGTTTCTCTATATAGAGTAGTTATTTTTCAAAATACCTTAATAATTCATATATATTCAATGATATTATTCCTTAGATACCATAAGTACGTGTATGTGTTAGAATACATATATCTTTATATACAATAATAATGTCAATTTCAACATAGATTTATGATTTTATGCGAAAGTGCATGTGTACATGTATACCAAACAAGCTATATGTATCTATGTGCGATATTCATAGGTATATGTGTCCATATATTTATAGGTACAAAAATCATATTTTTAATATGCAAATACATATGTACCTATTAATCTCTGTGCAAAATAATAATGTTTTCATACACAACCATAAATACGTCAATGCACAGTAATCATATATGTAAATACATTGATACATGTTTATGTGTACAGTAAAAAATATGCTCCTATATGTATGTTTTTCTGTTGGTGATTAAGAAAGCGCACTATGCGTATGTAACAACAGGTATGAAAACAGTTACTTGTAACCAGAAGGAAAGGTGGAGAAACATACAATATATTTCGACAGAACATTGGTCCGTCTTTTCAGACACAATATTCATGTTTCTGCTTATAAAGATATACATGTTAAAGTAATATATTTCCTTTATTAATGTAACTATATGTCTCTAAATGCAGCAGTTATGTCTTTTTATACGGATATATATCTCTTTGTACAGTAATAATAACGTTTGTGTTTTCAGAGATGTGTGTCTGTATATACAGTGATCATATCTTTAAGTAGAAAGGTACGTTCTTGTAGGTAAATTAATTATATGTATAGTTATTAATTTGTATTTACAATAATCATATATCTAAATAGATAGAAATATATAAATCTATGTATAGTAATTACGCCTGTAAATACATATATATGTCTTTATGTAGAAACATTTATATCTTTATGTAAAGAGATACACATGTCTATCTACAATAATTCTGTCTCGGTATATGTACGTATAGGAATATGTGTAGTAATAATATATCTTTATTACCTTCTTTAATTTATCTATTGTGGTTAGCAATTAGAGGTGTGTAAAAACAGTATTTTATAACCTGTTTTTGGTGTTTGTTTAACGCAAAATATTCTTTGAGACTGTATTTACGTACGCAAAATAATACTTTGAAACTATATATTTATATATATATTAATATGTTTCTTTATATGATATAATTACATCTTCATATACGCGCATCTACATAGATTTTGTCTTTCTCTATACATAGATATAAGCTTCTATTTACAATAGTAATCTATTTACGAACAAAAATATTTAACTCCATATACAGCAACTATGTCTTTACATTGTCAGGTATTATACTTTATTTTAGACGAGTATCCGATTTTATTAGATTTATTATAATACGTTAATTGAGTCAAGAAAGGCAACTGTCGTGCAACTGTCAGTCAAATGATCTAACTAAGCTTAAATCCCCAAAACTTAATACGTTAACTTTAAAGAAGGACTGTCTAGATTTAAAACCAAAACATTGTTTTTGTATTGCTGTTTTGTTCAATCCGCTATTTCAAATAACCGGAAATTTGAATGTGAGCTCAGTAGTTAATTAAATGTTAATATGTATTAAACTTTTGTTTGCCAACAAGATTAATACACACATTTTTCTTTTTTAACACAAATATATTTTGATATACAAACATGAAAACAATACACTTCATAATGACGGTTATTATTAATAGTTATTAAAAATTATGGTTTATAAACAAGAGTTTCACAAACTTACAGACAATACTGAGTCTTATATCCGGTTTAAAACTGAATATTTTATCGACGATCCAGGTTCACGAGGAGCTAATTAATTCTGAGTTGATATTGTTACACAACTCGTCCTCGCTTAGGCTATCTATTTGTCGTTCCTTGAATGGTCTCACACCACCAACAAGCTCACTTCTTACCAGCGAAGATATTTAATGTCCTCGTACAAATTCTAACGTCCAAAGTAATTCACTAAAGTTGAATGGATTTTAAAGCTCGAAATCTTTAAACGTTGCTGGTTAAATTCTATAGTAATCAGAATAATAAACGCCAATCACAATTATAGCTTCTTAGGCCTACAGAACACTGACTGTAGCTGACCAATAATATTCTCTCGTCTCTAGGCGAGTCGGTTTATATATATCAATCACACGATTTTCTTCAACATTTTCGTAAACAAATATTGTTTCTTCTCACTTTTAAGAACTCTCCATAAGTTTCGAGAACACATAGGACTTGTGCAATACATATGTCTTATAGGTGTTTTTTTGTTTTGGTTTTTTTAATTTCGTGCAAACCTACTCAAGGGCTATCTGCGCTATCCGTCCCTAATTTAGCAGTGTAAGACTAGAGGAAAGGCAGCTAGTCATCACCACTCACCGCCAACTTTTGGGCTACTCTTTTACCAACGAATAGTGGATTGACCAACGTTATAACGCTCCCACGGCTGAAAGGGCGAGCATGTTTGGTGCGACCAGGAGCATATTGGACTTGTGCAATATACAGGCAAGAGTATATGTCACATGCAAACAAAAACAAAACTGTTCTGAAAGAAGCAGAGGCGCAAAAATAAATGTGCAACAGTAAATCCTTACAATATAAATATGTATATATGTGTGTGTACAATAACTGTGTTTGAACATAGATACAGCTCTATCTAAACAGTAACTAGGTTTACATGTATAGAGAGAGATAGGTGTGTCAATATTAAAAATGAATGTGTCTAGTTGCAATAGATACGTCTATGTGCAAACATTTTCACTCTACATAAAACAATAATGTCTTTACTAACGATAAACTTATCCCTTTGTACATTAAAAACGTTTCTGTCCATAATATCTTTTCATATTATGTGTACTACAAACGGTATATCACACTTTTTACGGTAACATGCTCAAAAAACATAGACCTACGAATTTAAACTTCATAAAAGTTGTTTGAATTTTGATAATGGATTTTTAATGAATCAGCTACACAGATTTAAAAAAAAATGTATATTTTATCTTCCCGGTTTGTAAAAACTCCTAGTTAGATCAAATTATTATTTCGTTTACCACAGAAAATTGCTCGGTATGGTCTGGTGGTAAGGGCGCTCTATTCTTAATATGAGGGTCACAGATTAAAATCCCCGTTACACCAAACATGCTCGTCATTTCAGCCTTGAAAGTGTTATAATGTGATGGTCAATCCCACTATTCGTTGGTAAAAGGGTAGCTCAAGAGTTGGCGGTGGGTGGTGATGACTAGCTACCTTCCCTCTAGTTTTACACTGCTAAACAATGGACGGCTAACACAGGTAACCCTCGTGTAGCTTTGCGCGACATTCAAAACAAATCACAATGAACATTTTATTTTATTAATATATTTGGGTTTTAGAACAATCTATAAGACTCTCACGTCGCTGTTGGTTTAGAGAAATCTATAGCCAGGGTTGTTAAGATTGTTCAGCTAATAAAATGTGACCTGATTTCATTGAAAATGAATCACTCATATAAAACTGCACATGATTTCTCTTTAAAAAAATCTGTACTTTAACGAAGAAAATGGATATGATGTTCGGATTCAGTAATTACTGTAGGAGCATGTAGAAACTTCAAGTTAATAAAACCATCACAGACTTGTGTAATCAAAACACAGAATACTATCATTTTGCCTTCTGATTATTAAAAAAAATATATGGAATTTTCTAAGCCTTTTTTATTCCACTAATAGTGAACATCATGAGATACTGAATTAGGACTGAAACCACGAAGTTGAATTTGATTTTTTTATCAGAAGCTATAACAGCTTTTAAGTTCTTAACTGTACTCTATCCGGCTCAGTTTTCCTTTGTATTTGTATGTACGTATGTCTATGAAACTCCCACTTATACTTAATACATATCTCTCAAAGAGAGGCTTGTACAGCGGTATGTCTCCGGAGTTACAACTCTAAAATCAGGGGTTCGATTCCCCTCGGTGGGCTGAGCAGATAGCTCGATGTGGCTTTGCTATAAGAAAAACACACACACACAAAAACACAATCAAAAAGAGAATCCATAAACAAATATACGTGTATTTGTACTTCTCTCGTAGAGTGAATCCTCAATATGTGGTTGTGCTTAGTGACCACATCTGTCATAAAGGGAACACACAAACCATATCTGTGATTACTGACTTAGTGTTGCAGAGAGAAAAATAGTAGTGAACATATGTAGTTACTCAGAACGTTTTCTTGTACACTGTTGACTAACGTACATTAATCGAAAATGTAAGAAATTCAAATTAGATTAAATGACATATAAAAGAGATTATATTTGTTTACAAGAGTAAATTTAAGGGTAAAAGAGTTACTAGGGGTTATAGTGAAAATACTGATATTATATAGCCACAAGTAGGACAAAATATGAAGACAAAACGATGGATGACATAAAAAAAATTATAGTACGTAAGTACAACAACCAGAAGCTTTATTCCATTCGTAAGTAGTGTGACATAGCTTGAATAACGTTGTCGGGAGACAAACATTAAGTACTTTCAAGATTCTATCATTTTCTGAAAACTTATTGTAGTCGAAATGTTTTAGATTTGGTCAAAAATATGATACGTGTTTTTATTAACCTATAAATCTATAAAAACAGTTCAATCTTTACGAAATGTTTGAAGGTAGTTTGGTTGTTTTTTTGTGTTTTTTTTAAATCATTAAACATTTAATGACGTAAGAAGAAAAACTATTACGAAATTTAATGAGAAGACGTCAATAGATAAAATTTTACGAAACATCAACTCCCTTCCAGAAGCGATGAAGAACCTACAGAAACCTCGCATAATATAAATGATATTTGACTTATATTTTAATGGAATAGTGAAGGTGTGTAATTTATCTTATTGTTACAACTATAAAAACTTCTCTATTTTATTTTGAAAAGTCACTTTTGAGGAATTTACCAAGTTTGGTACTTAACTAACTGATGAAAGGTTTTCTGAAACTGGATATAACAATAGTAATATTATAATAGTCGTTCGTGTAGTAGATCAATTGTTTATAATTAAACACAAAGCTACAGAAAGGGCTATCTATATTCTGCCCATCACAGGTATAAAAAAAACCTGATTCTAGCATTGTAAGTCCGCAGACATGCCGCTATGCCACTGAGGGATTCATGTAATAGAAGAGTTATAAAGCAGCCTATAAATTTCATGAACAAAATATTAGCGTCTTAAACAATTGTCATTAAAATATCCAGGAAGTTTACAAATCTATATATATATATATATATATATATATACATATAGATATATACGTATAATGAATGTTTCCTTACAATATTTAAACAAGAATTCATCAAATTTAAAAAAATATGTGTTATATTATAAACATAACACATCACAACACAACACCAGTAGTTTAAAAACGAAAAATTGGCGCCTGGTAAAAGAACAAAAACATTGTGTAATGGTTTAAATATACTGTGGTTCAACGACAGAGGGAAAGTAACCTTCTTACTTACGGCTAACATCTTAAGTGATGATTTGTTTTGAATTTCGCACAAAGCTACTCGAGGGCTATCTGTGCTAGCCGTCCCTAATTTAGCAGTGTAAGACTACAGGGAAGGTAGCTAGTCATCACCACCCACCGCCAACTCTTGAGCTACTCTTTTTACTAAGGAATAGTGGGAATGACCGTAACATTATAACGCCCACACGGCTGAAAGGGCGAGCATGTTTGGCGCGACTGGGATGCGAACCCGCGATCCTCAGATTACGAGTCGCACGCCTTAACACGCCTCGTAAGTGATGAAAATCAAACAACTAAATGAGACACAACATGTCTTATTTGTTGTTAAGAATAAAACCTCAAATAGAATGAACGTCAGGAACAGTGCCACAAAGACAACAAAGTGTTATCTGTCGTATAGAATAGTGTCACAAATTATGAGATTACAATATAAATTATTCTTGATTCTGTCAGTATTAAATAATATAGTTTAATTATTCGAATCAAATTAAACATCAAATTTACAACTAAAAATAAGAACAGATATATTTTTCATTATCCCGTAACATACCTCAAAATAATATTTTAATACATAAATATTAAAAAAAATTACTTTGTTTAAAACACGCTTGGCCTGCCATGGCCAGTTGGTTAAGACACTCTACTAGTATTCTGAGGGTCGCGGGTTCGAATCCCCGTTATACCAAACATGCTCAACTTTTAGCCGTGGGGGCGTTATAATGTAACGTTTAATCCCACTGTTCGTTGGTAAAAGAGTAGCCCAAGAGTTGGCGGTGGGTGGTGATGACTAGCTGCCTTCCCTCTAGTCTTACACGTTTAATTAGGGACGGCTAGCGCAGATAGCCCTCGAGTAGCTTTGCGCGAAATTAAAAAAAAACACACACACTAAAAACGTGATTATTTCCTGTATTACCTCTCTGGATCCAAGATCTAAATCCAGCTTTGTACTTTTTATTCTAAACACGAAAGCACTATAATTTGTTTATGTCTACGTTCATTGCATCGATAATAGTAATATGACTGATTGATAATTTCAATACCATTTAAAATGTTATATTCCAAAACTCAGACTGTCACCTGCCCCAAAACAGAGACCATATATACTTCCTTCTAGACATTAAATACTCTTTCTAAATAATCTGAACTTTTCGCGTAAGCGTGCAGAAAAGATATTATAACAATTATCGTTTAAATTATCTTTGCATGTATACATAATTAAGCCTGAAAATGTTGTTCAGTCTGGCGATGCTTGTGTCATTAAACGGTATTAGAACGTTAGCTGCTATTATATGATTAGCACGTTACTCAGAATGGAGATATAACTAGATGTACACGAATATTCCACGTTTGTACATTGCTTTTGCACGTGCTGTAATCTAATTAACATGTCTCTCGGCATGAAGGTATTTGGACGTACATAAGTATTGCCAACCTACATAATTTTCTTGCACAGGGGAAATCAAAGTGCATAATTTTATATAAAATGAGTAAGAGTGTGATTTGTGTTCGCAGTAAAAAAGAACACAAAAAGAACTCTTAATGTTAAATTGAAATTGACACTAGACCGGATACCACCCGCAGCTGTTAGTAGTCTTAATTATAATGAGACCAACCTCGAGGACTACTATTTTTGGACAGATAGTTTACTGTGTTTTAAACATGAAAAGAAATCATGGCCAATAATTAACTTGAAACATTTCTCAAGTTGCGATGTGTTGCATCAAAAAATACAATTTTCTCAAAATGTTTTAAGTTAATTATTATTCAGGATTTTTTTTGTGTTTAAAACACAGTAAGCTGTCTGTCCAAAATTAGTAGTCCTCGAGGTTGTTTTTTTTAAATATTAAATAGATATTTACTTACTTAAAACTACAAAATGAATCACACAGAGCTATGAATGAAGCCGTTCTGACTTTAACAGTAAAGGTCAAACCTACGTTTATGATTGGTGTCATTTATTGTAACTTAAATCACGTTAGGCCTAACAAGAGATTAATTGCATCATAGAAGTAAATTGGGTAAATGCAGGGTACCAAGAAATACTAGACCAGCAGTCAAGCATAATCATCAGAAAGAATGGAAGACGTTAATATCCGTCAAGTCAATCCATTTCTTTGCGCTAATACACCGTTGTTGTTCCGAAGGTATTGTTATGTTTTGTGTTTTTTTATTTTCCTAATATGGCGAGACCTTTCCTCGAATGAGTAAGCAAAGAAGTAATAGGGATAAAAAAATATTTAAAAATAGGATTTTCTGAATATCAGCATGCTATGCTATAACGGACAATATTACTATAAACTATTGTAGTAATGTAGTGACGGTGCTATTTTGTTGGACAGGTTCTTTCAGTCTGGTGAAAATAATTCGGAGTGCAGTCCATTTAACGATAACGAATTAGTTTATTTTTTCTTAACGTTTGTACGGACTTGTACACTGTTGTTACTTGTAGGTCTACCTTCACAAATAACGTTCGAATGAAAATAATGATTTTGTTGTGAGAACAGGTATTTTAATTAGTAGATTATTATGAACGATAAGTAACTCATTACAGCTCATAACCACAAATTTTTATTTCCAAAAGAATATACTAACTTAAGCTTATATTGGGACAGATTTACCATTCAATATTTATTCTAATATCAATGTTTGTTTCTGTTATATATATATGTATAGAAATATATGTCACTTACACTATAAAATCGGAATTGCGAAATTCCAGACTATTCACTAGATTTTACGAAAGCACTAGCATATCTTCAGTATATTTGGGCCAGCTGAAACTTTTAGAATTTCGCCTAACGTTTATAAACCGACGAGCCCCAAGACCGTATGTACTGTTAGTATATCATAAACCTCGGATGCTGTAATGGTGGTTAACGCTTATATTTTGAGAAACTATAGATATTTGTCCAGGAACGTTCATAGATTACGAACATTAAAAACCATTTAAATTCAGAAGTTGGTATTTCTTCGAAGACATTGTACTAACTTCAGCTGTGAAAAACTCACGTCTGATCAGCGAAGAGCTACTCAAGGGCTATCTGCGCTAGACATTATTAATTTAACAGTGCAAAGCTATAAGGAAGGCAGATAGTCGTCACCACCTACCGCCAACTCTTGGGCTACTCTTTTACCAACGAATAGTAAGATTGACTGTCACATTATAACGCCCACACGGCTGAAAAAGCGTGCATGTTTGGTGCGACGGGGATTCGAACTGGTGCTCTCGGATTTGGAGACGAGTGTCTTAACCACCAGGCCATGCCGGGTCATTATAACAATACGAGAAAAAAAAATGCCTGACAGTGTGCTTTTCAAAATCACTTGAAAAATAACACATTGAAGGAAAAAAATGTTGGACATTTTTAAACAATTATTGAATAGCCTAATTCTTGATGACAGAATAATCAAACATTGAAATTCTGTTGGTATAATACTAGCACAGTGATTGATTTTTATTTACAAAACTTTGTACATATGTAACTGAAAATGTAAAACAACTAACGATAATAATTATCAACTGTTAAGTTGTACATTTTTATTATACAAGTTATTAACTACTAAACAGTTAAGCTAGTGAACTAACCAACCCGGCATGGCTAGGTGGTTAAGAAACTCGACTCGTAATCGGAAGGTTGTGGTTTCGAATCCTCGTTACACCAAGTATGCTCGCCTTTTCAGTTGTGGGGACGTTATTATGTTACAGTCAATCTCACAATTCGTTGGTAAAAGAGTAGTCCAAGGTGATGGCTGGCTGTCTTTCCTCTAGTCTGACACTGCTAAATTAGGGACGGCTAGCGCAGATAGCCCTCGTATAGCTTTGCACGAAATTCAAAAACAAACAAACAATAAACCAACCTACACATACCGTAATAACACTTAAATCAAAATACCATTAACTTCCTACTGCAATATTAATATATTTTTATGTTAATATAATTTTTAAGATACCGTTCAAGCCAAACTTAAGCCTATGTGAAATGATCATTCTTACCTCGGGTAATCGTATGTAGCTTAGCTTCAGTCTATGAAACTTAGATATCTATTATTTATTCTTTATGATTTAAACTTCTCTAAGTTTAAAAATAATTCTATTGATGAACGAAAAGACAAATGATAAAGAAAGTAAACATATGATACAGAAAGTAGTGTACTGAACTTTAACCTATATACTTAACAATAGATATTATAGTAAATCGACTTGTCTCAGTAACTTTTAAGCTGTTTAGCAACAATAAAGTTATATGTTTCGTGGACCAGTTAGTTCTTCCTAAGGGCTATAATGAAAATTAAAAGGTGTATAATAGGTTTTTATGAACGCATTCATTGTATTCACGAGCGAAATGTTAATAATCAAAGTTTGTATAATACAGAGTACAATGAATTACTTCCTTTGTGTGTAAACTTTAGTTTTATTGTTAAAATTGCTAGTTTTTCCTTATATAGTTTCAAATATTTCGTGATTAGATAACTATTATTGTTTATTGTATGAAAAACTCAATATATTATAACACACACTTAATTAAGATAATAATCAAAGCAAATAAAATGCCTTAGTAATGATTTATTACTATTATTTATAGAAGACAATATGTAATTACCCAAATATATTTATATACTATGTCACGTGTTACATACACATGCAATGTATGGGCCAATCCTATTCTAGTACCTACATTTCATGTAAAACCAGATTATAAAGCTTAATTCACCCTTCGAGGTTTCGACTCGTAATCTAAGGGTCGCAGGTTCGAATCCCGGTCGCACCAAACATGCTCGCCCTTTTAGCCGTGGGGACGTTATAATGTTACGGTCAATCCCACTATTCGTTGGTAAAAAGAGTCGTCCAAAAGTTGGCGGTGGGTCGTGATGACTAGCTGCCTTCTCTCTAGTTTTACACTGCTAAATTAGGGACGGCTAGCGCAGACAGCCATCAAGTAGCTTTGCGCGAAATTCAAAAACAGACAAACCCTTCGAGGTGTAAGAAACGTAACAACGACGTAGCGATGGTTGAGGGAAATGTGTGCAATTCCCACTATTTAGATTATTGATGAAGACTTGAACCTGTGAAGTGAGGAAAATCAGGCTTACATTGATAAGGTATGCTCGTTGTAGACGCTTTAATTTGTATGACTTACAGAAAGAGAAAATGAAGAAATAATAGACGTATTTGGATCAGAAATAGAATCAAATATGAATAAGTATAAAAATGGTGTACAAATACACAGAACCTTTTATCAAACGTCTTTATAATACACAATAATATAACGCAAGTTCTTTGGAAATAGCTAGGTCTTTATAAATAATTGGATGGTTATCCTCGAACTCGAGGAAAAAGATGTTCCACAGTTTGAAATGCTAAAGGAGATTGGTTCGTTAAAGTTCTAAATACTGACGATTGGTTAGCGAGAAAGAAGTGGAAACAAACATGTTTGAGAGGATGGTAAGCATTTTATTTATAATGTGAGGTTCAAAAACCGCCAATTAGGAGTGATCTCTAGAACTACCACGTAAATTATCAAGTAAAATAAAAAATACAGGTAAGGCATCAAAATGATTAAACAATAGAGTAAATACACAAAACAATCTAAGTTGAAAAAATATATGTTCGTACATCAGATCCAATTTTTTCCCCGTCACACCAAACATGCTCGCCCTTTCAGCCGTGGGGGCGGTATAATGTGGCGGCCAATCCCAACATTCGTTGGTAAAAGAGTAGTCCAAGAGCTGACTGTGGGTAGTGATGACTAGTTGTTTTCCTCTAGTCTTACACTGCTAAATTAGGGACGGCTAGCGCAGATAGTCCTCGAGTAGCTTTGCGCGAAATTCAAAACAAACGAACAGTTCCTATTTCAGTCGTGTTTGTCTTCGTTATCTTCACCCATATTGTATACTGAGGATATTAAATTCTGTTCAGCCACTTTGCTAATAAACTGGAAATTTTCCCTTAACCACTTAAAGGAACGAGTGACTACATCATATGATGACGTCAACGTTCTTCAGTCAACCTACCCTTCTTAAGGGTTGCAGTATGAATTAACGTCTAACAACGACATATCAAAAACTACGTTTTATTTGTTACTAGATTATAACTATTACAGTTTCGAATTTTCTTTGTGCAGTTTAAATAATGACTTTAAGATCTTATGCTGAAGGAACTATATACTGTTGTAACAATATGTCAAATTTACTTTATCTGTAGCATACAGAGCCGACAAGGGCTTTCGTAAATACTACGAAGTATCCATCAGGCCACATGAGATACAACACAGTGGTGATCCCCAAACACAGAAACTTATAAACTGCTGACCAACATCTTAAGGCCAATGAACATAAAGAAAAAATATGCATTTTGCGTTGTTAGACTCAACCACTTATTTAAGTAGAGCTTCGAAAGATGAAAATAAGAAAAGGGAAAAATATATATGTAAAAATGACTCGTTTGGGTTGGGAAAATATTTTTACATAGAGGAGTGAATAAAGGTTCACAAAGAAAGAAAGAGGTAACTGAACGGAAGCTGACCACATGTTTGAAAGGGATTATGTAATTGAGTGTCAAAATGTAGAGGGCGTGCTTAGATGTTTGAATATATAATTTTATATTATTTATTTTATTATTATTATTTTTCATATAGGTATAAAGGTGTTCCTTTGTATTGGTTTATTTTGGGTTTAAGTGGTTGTATAAGTAAGGCGTCTTTAATTTTGCGTTTCTTTATATTGTTTTAATATAGAAGTCGTGTAAATTATATTTGCCAAATATTGGTTATATTTTTCTGCTGATGTTGGTGTACTTTTCAAACATTACGATTTCTAATTCTTACAGTCACTGTTGCGCCACAGGAAAGAGCCATGCCGCTTATTCTCTGTGCGAAAGCGATCAGAGGTTGAAGATGTGAACACGGACACACTATGTCATTGTCCTCATGGGCACGTGTGTCCACACAACCACAACGCTTCATCCGTTATTCTGGAGTCCAGCCACCACAGGATTCGAACACGTACATACAGTGGTTACTGCACGTCGGATGTAGACTGATAAAACCTCACGTGGTCTCGAGACAGTCGTTCTCATTGGACTTTAAGTGAGCATGGTGAATATTAGTGACTGAGTGTTGTCACTCAAGAAACAGTCACTCTCTAAAATACATTCCACGGTTGAAACGGCTGAACACCTTCTAACCAAGTTTCTTGTGAATTACTAGAATCAGGATGGAGCAGCTTTTCACAAAGTAACCACAAAAGAAAAATCTCTTCCACTGACTTTATAGAAAATGCCTTTCTATTCCAGACTGGAATATGTTAAAGGAAATAAATCACGAATTGACAGTACAGTAAATGCTGGTAAAATACTACTAAAAATGAAAAAAAGCCAACACAATTTCACAAACACTTTATTTCTACCTACGTAAAACCCACTCACGCACATCACAAATATACGGCATCCCCAACCTCATAAACCAGATTGTCCATTACGACCAATAATGTCCACATACGAATCGTTTAATTACAATCTTGGTAAATACGTAGCATGGGGATTCTCCAAATATGTAACATCAGCCAGCTCATTCATCAAGGACTCTTTTAATTTCAAGTCTAATCTAAATCAACTTAATCATAAAGCCTTAATGGCCAGTTTCGATGTTATATCCCTCTTTACAGAAGTTCCAACCACTGAAGCCTGCAACATAGCCTTAGAACTCTATACCCGAGACCCTAACCCATCTATAAATATTGCAGCAACCAATTAGCAACCCTCATAGAATTCACCACGATAAAGATAAACTTCATGTTCAACAACCACAACTATATACAAACAAATGGCCTAAGTATGGGCCATATATTCTCGAAAGTAAAATATAACCAATATTTGGCAAAAACTAGTAACAAAATATGACATTCCAGTTAATACCAAATATATTCAAAAACCAGACACAAAACTGAGATCTATACTATGTAAAAACTACACTCACAAACACCACACCAACATTATTTATAAAATACAATGTGATAACTGCCACGACTTCTATATTGGAGAAACAAGTAGAAAAATGGAAACCAGATTCAAAGAACATAAAAAGTCACCTTCACACATTTTCGAACACTGCAAGTCAAATAAACACAACATAACCATAGAAAACACTCAAATACTAAATAAAGAAACAAACATAAAGAAACGCAAAATTAAAGAAGCCTTACTTATACAACCACTTAAACCCAAAATAAACCAATACAAAGAAACACCTTTATATCTATATTAAGAAATAATAAAATAAATAATATAAAATATATCTATATTAAGAAATAATAAAATAAAGAATATAAAATATATCTATATTAAGAAATAATAAAATAAATTATATAAAATATATCTATATTAAGAAATAATAAAATAAATAATATAAAATATATCTATATTAAGAAAGAATAAAATAAATAATATAAAATATATCTATATTAAGAAATAATAAAATAAAGAATATAAAATATATCTATATTAAGAAATAATAAAATAAATTATATAAAATATATCTATATTAAGAAATAATAAAATAAATAATATAAAATATATCTATATTAAGAAAGAATAAAATAAATTATATAAAATATATCTATATTAAGAAATAATAAAATAAATAATATAAAATTATATATTCAAACATCTAACACCGCTCTCTACTTTCCGACACTGAGTTACACAACCCTTCCCAAACATGTGGTCAGCTTCCGGTCAGTTACCTCGGTGGGCTCAGCAGATAGCCCGTTGTGGCATTGCTAAAAGAAAAACACACTCAAACAAACACAAGTATTCGGATAAATTAATTACCCAAGTATGTTTTATAATATTTAAATAACATAATAAATCGTCTTCATGTGTGTATATTTGCTCTAAAACTACATTATCAACAGGAAAATAAAAAGGGAGAATGAAAGTCCAAAATAACATTAACCTCCGTGAGGTAAATACACATGAAATATTAATCAGTGATGTCGAGAAATATATATGTAAAGACGGCTCATTTGGGTTGAGAAAATTTTTTTACGTAGAGGAGCGAACAACGTTTCGACCTTCTTCGGTCATCATCAGGTTCACAAAGAAAGAGGTAACTGACCACATGTTTGAAAGGGGTTGTGCAACTGAGTGTCGAAATGTAGAGGGCGTGCTTAGATGTTTGAATATATAATTTTATATTATTTATTTTATTATTATTATTTTTCATATAGGTATAAAGGCGTTCCTTTATATTGGTTTATTTTGGGTTTAAGTTGTTGTATAAGTAAGGTTTCTTTAATTTTGCGTTTGTTTATGTTTGTTTATTTATTTAGTATTTGAGTGTTTTCTGTGGTTATGTTGTGTTTATTTGACTTGCAGTGTTCGAAAACGTGTGAAAGCGACTTTTTATGTTCTTTGAATCTGGTTTCCATTTTTCTACTTGTTTCTTCAATATAGAAGTCGTGGCAGTTATCACATTGTATTTTATAAATAATGTTGGTGTGGTGTTTGTCAGTGTAGTTTTTACATAGTATAGACCTCAGTTTTGTGCCTGGTTTTTGAATAAATTTGGTATTAACTGGAATGTCATATTTTGTTACTAGTTTTTGCCAAATGTTGGTTATTTTTCTGCTGATGTCGGGAATATATGGTATGCAGCAGTATATGGTTTCGTGATTTTTTGATTCGTGAGATATATTTCCTTTAGTTGGTTGATTTTGCTTTCTGTCTGGGTGTGTGCGTATAATGTTTTCTACGGTTTGTGGAGGAAACTTATTGATGTTGATGAAGTATTGTTTTATTTTGTCTAATTCATCGTTAATTTTATCTGGTGAGCATAGTTTTATGGCTGTGTTTATTTGGTTTCTTAGTATGTTGAGTTTTTGTTGTGTTTCATGTGCTGAGTCCCAAGGAATGTATAGTCCAGTGTGGGTGATTTTTCGGTGGATTTCTGTTTTAAATTGTGTATCGGTTCTTGTAACTTTGAGGTTAAGGAATGATATTTGATTGCTTTTTTCCTGTTCACATGTGAAGTTGATGTTAGGATGTATAGCGTTAATGTGATTGAAAAAATTAAGTGTATGTTCTGTAGATTTGAATCCCGCAACCGTGTCGTCTACATATCTGTACCAGTATAGTGGTGGATGTAATGCTGTGTTAATTGCTTGTGTTTCAACTTGTGTCATAAAAATATTGGCTAGAACTGGTGATACTGGGTTGCCTATGCTTAGGCCATTTGTTTGTATATAGTTGTTGTTGTTGAGCATGAAGTTTGTCTTTATCGTGGTGAATTCTAGGAAGGTTGCTAATTGGTTGCTGGGAATGTCTATAGATGGGTTAGGGTCTCGGATATAGTGTTCTAAGGCTATCTTGCAGGCTTCAGTGGTTGGAACTTCTGTAAAGAGGGATATAACATCGAAACTGGCCATTAAGGCTTTATGATTAAGATTAGACTTGAACTTAAAAGAGTCTTTGATGAATGAGCTGGCTGATGTTACATATTTGGAGAATGTCCATGCTATGTATTTACCAAGATTGTAATTAAACGATTCATATGTGGACATTATTGGTCGTAATGGACAATTTGGTTTATGAGGTTTGTGGATGCCGTATATTTGCGGTGTGCGTGAATCGGTTTTACGTAGGTAGGAATAAAGTGTTTGTGAAATTGTGTTGGCTTTTTTCATTTTTAGTAGTATTCTGTTTAGTTGCGTTTCGCGTGTTTTTGTTAGATTTGTGTGTATTGATTTAAATTTGTTAATGTCTGATAGGATGTTTTTCGTTTTTTGGGATGTATTCATTCGTGTTCATTACGACTATAGCGTTTCATTTATCTGCTTTTAGAATTTTTATGTTTTGTTCTTGTTTTAGGTTTTTAATGGAATTAATTCTTTTTTTGTGAGATTGTTTTTTAACTTTCTGTTTTGTGAAATTATGTTGATGGTTTGCGAGAAAAGTCTTTGAAAAAATCATTTAAGATGTTGTTTTTAGGTGTTTTAGGAAGATATAAATTTTTAATTTTACCTGGGATGTTTGGCTGTTGGATGTCAATAAAATTGTCGAAGTTGTTTTCTTTTATTGGTTGTTTTCGGTTGTTTTCTTGTTTTTGTTTTTTGTGGAAAGTATCACTGTTCTCCTGGCTAGATCTTCTAAACATATTTTGATTTCTACGGTTGGAATGTATCTAGGTGCTATTGCGAAGTTGAGTCCTTTGTGAAGTAGATGCATCTTGTGTGTGTTTAATCGTCGTTCGGATCTGTTAATTATGAGGTTTATGAACGGTTTGTCGTGGTGTCTTTTCTGTTGTTTGCATCTTAGTTTTCTAGTTTTTTGTTGTGGCAGATCTTTTTGTCTCTGTTATTTCTAGTGATGATTTGGTTTATGTTTCGTTGTATAAGTCCGTAAATCTCTGGTTTGATGCAGCATGCCAGTTGATGGTCCAGGTTCATTTTTTGTTTTTGTAAGTCATGTGATTCTTTGTATTTCGTGTTTAGCATGGCTTTAAGTAGTTTTTTCTGTAAATTTTGGAAAATGTTTGTGTATTTATTAAACTTTTTTGATAGTTTTACCTTTATAAAAGTTTAAGACCATACCAAAAAGAAGTCCTAAACAGGGTAGGAAATGCCAAACAAGAAGTCTCAGTTGTGAGTTGCACGACCGTCATTGCAAATAACTTCAAACATTTGCTTTGACGTTGTAGATATAAGCGTTTGCAGAAGGCTGGGTGGAATATTATTCCAAGTGGTGAAAGTGGCTTCATGAAGATCATGTACTGTTTGGAATTGACGTCCATTTCTATAGACTTCCCTTGCCATCCACCCCAAACATTTTCAGTGGGGTTCATTTCGGGGGAACACATTGGATGGTCCAAAAGAATTACGTTATTCGTCATGAAAAAGTCCTTTGTCCTGTGGGCATTGTAGATTGAAGCGTTGTCCTGCTGAAAGATCCAGTCATTTCCACACAAGCGATGGCACGTTGAGAGATACCTTGTTTTTACAGCTCGACAATTCTGCCACGTTCAAACTCTGTCAACTTTTTAGCCTTTACCATATGTTTACCCAATGTAACACAGGACATGTCAGTGGGAAATGTTGACAACGCTATTGCTTGAACACAAATGACTAAATTTCGTTACGTGTTTACCGATTAACGCTTTGTTTCAGTATAGTCTTAAACTATTGACCAACTGGTATTTAGGCTAATTTCATAGTGTTCACATTTTCCGTATTAAATGCTAAAAAGGTTTTTTATTTTTATTTTCCCATTTCTTATTTTCATCTTTCGAAGCTCTTCTCAAATAAGTGGTTGATTCTAACAATGCAAAATGCATATTTTTTCTTTATGTTCATTGGCCTTAAAATTTTGGTTAGCAGTGTATCACCAAACACAGATAGGTATATCATTAAGCACACAGAGTTATATCATACAGATAGTTATATTACCAAATACAGCTGGTAATGTCACCAAATACAGCTGGTAATGTCACCAAATACAGATAGTTACATCACCAAGTACAGATAGTTATATCACCAAGTACAGATAGTTATATTATCAAGTACAGATAGTTATATCATCAAGTACAGATAGTTATATCACCAATTACAGATAGTTATATCATCAAGTACAGATAGTTATATCATCAAGTACAGATAGTTATATCACCAATTACAGATAGTTATATCATCAAGTACAGATAGTTATATCATCAAGTACAGATAGTTACATCACCAAGTACAGATAGTTATATCACCAAGTACAGATAGTTATATCATCAAGTACAGATAGTTATACCGCCCAATAGATAGTTATAGCATCAAAAACAGATAGTTACATCACCAAGTACAGATAGTTATATCATCAAGTACAGATAGTTATATCATCAAGTACAGATAGTTATATCACCAATTACAGATAGTTATATCATCAAGTACAGATAGTTATATCATCAAGTACAGATAGTTATATCATCAAGTACAGATAGTTACATCATACCATTTATTACAAACAGTATTAACTTCTTTCTTAGCCCGGCATGGCCAGGTAAATGGGGTCTCGACTCGTAATCTGAGGATCGCGGATTCGAATCCCCATCACACCAAACATGTTCACCCTTTCAGCCGACAAGGCGTTATAATATTACAATCCCACTACTCGTTGGTAAAAGAGTAGCCTAAGAGTTGACGTTAGATGATAATGACTACCTGCCTTTCCTCTAGTCTTACACTGCTAAATTATAGGAACGGCTACCGCAGATAGCCGTCACATGGCTTTGCGAAAAATTGAGAAACAAACAAAACCCTTCTGTTTCGTGTCCAACTAAAGCGAAGGAAATGGAAGTAAAATTCAGCATTTTTAATTTTTCAAGTCATCTCCTGCGTAGGAACAGTGATGTTAGGAGCAGATTCCTCCATTGGAGAATCTGGGATAAGTGGTTTTTGATAATTAAGAATAATAATTAGACATTACTTAAAGACCAAATGTCTGTTTCTTTTGCATTTAATAACGTTTGTTTTTCTCTCTCACATGTCTTCCTTCTTCCGATATCTTTATTTTCTGTTCCACCATAAAATTAACACCAACTAGCTTTTATCTCCACTGGTTAAAAAGTAATAAATTAAGGTATTTAACATGTCACCTTTTTAAACTACGCTCAAGGTATTTCACATGTCACCCTTTTAAACTACGTTCAAGATTTTCACGTCACCCTTTTAAACTACTGGCTATTTCATAAATCAGTTTCTTAAACTATGTTTAAGAGATATTTCTTAAGTTAGCCCCTTAAACTAATTTTAAGGCACATTCTAAGTCAACTTTTAAAGTACGTCTAACACATTTTTCAAGTAAACTTCGTAAAATCAGTATTAGTAGGTACGGACTAATGTTTCAGGTGAATGTTTAACATACCTAGTAAAAATCAGTATTAGTACGTACGGACAAATGTTTCAGGTGAATGTTTAACATACCTAGTAAAAATCGGTATTAGTAGGTACGGACTAATGTTTTAAATTAATGTTTAATATATCTAGTAAAAATAAGTATCTCTCGCTATACATATACGGACTCGAATTTTAGGAGAATATGTAACACGCTAGGCAGAAATGAGTATATAAACATCAAAAATTAGCTGGAAAACGTTTTCATTCCCTTATAAAAACAACAACAACTGTTTATCTCTTGTAGATACTGAGAAAACGCAAGGTCGAAAAGTCATTACGCTAACAAAAACACAAACCAATCGGGTTGAGCTAGGATTGCAAAGACTGGGATTTATCAAAACGTTTCGATCGTTATGTCGTGGTTACCTTCTCCTAACTCTTGTTTCAATCTAATTCGAGTCCTACAGGGACCTTAAGCTCATATAAATTGCTTTTGACAGTTCTAGTCGATATTAGTGTAAGTTAGAGGAGATGAGGAACCCTACTGTAGGTTGTAGGCATAGTATCAACAGATGGCGGAAAACTAATTAGTCACTAATTAAGTAGTTTTGAAATGTTGTGTAAAATCTATTAAGAAACAATTAAAGGTATCGTTATCAGTTCTATAAACTAGTTTCAAACTATTTTTTTAACTTAGTAATATTACAGACTCATCCAGCAATCATCTAGTTTGCAACTGTTTTAGACATTCCGAAAATTGTCGAACTAGTCTCTCGAGAGAACTGGTGATGACGATTTGTTTTCGTTAAGTATCGAGACATACAGCTGTTTAAAGATCTCTATTATGAGATTGGTCACAAAGAATAGCGCTTTTCCGAGTCATATCTTTCCTTTAAACTTTAGGGTCGACTTAGAGTGATATAACATATGATACCTAATTAAGATTTTTAAATGTACTGTTTGTTTGTTTGTTTTGGAATTTCGCACAAAGCTACTCGAGGGCTATCTGTGCTAGCCGTCCCTAATTTAGCAGTGTAAGACTAGAGGGAAGGCAGCTAGTCATCACCACCCACCACCAACTCTTGGGCTACTCTTTTACCAACGAATAGTGGGATTGACCGTAACATTATACACCCCCATGGCTGGGAGGGCGAGCATGTTTAGCGCGACGCGGGCGCGAACCCGCGACCCTCGCCTTACGCGCTTGGCCATGCCAGTCCTAAATGTACTGAAGTAATACTTATAATTTTATGGTCAAAAGTAAGATTTGTTTGTTTGTTTGTTTTAAATTTTCGCGCAAAGCTACACGAGGGATATCTGCGCTAGCCATCCCTAATTTAGCAGAGTAAGACTAGAGGGAAAGCAGCTAGTCATCACCACCTACCGCTAACTATTGGGCTACTCTTTTACCAAGGTATAGCGGGATTGACCACCGCACCATTATAACGCCCAATGGCTGAAAGGGCGAACATGTTCCAGGGAACAGAGATTCGAACCCGCGACCCTCATATTACGAGTCGAGTGCCCTAACCACCCTGCCATGTCGGGTCTAAAAGTAATCTACCTTCACTAATGAGATCCAAAAGCTGGCATGTACATTAAAGAAATTAATTCGATGAAAACAATGTAAAGAAGTAGATGACGTCATATGTTAATGCACCATAGAAATAAAACGTAAAATGAAGAGAATGCTTGGAATCATTGTTTCGTTATCATTGTTATTAACGACATTTTCGGCTGTAATCCTTATAATATCTCATAAAGTTCAAAAAGCTCAGAAACTGTAAGTTAGCTTTAGATCAAATTATTAAATTGCAAAGGCAAAATAATCTTTCTAAATATAATAACAATAATACACTAAATCATTTTGAACACCATAACCAGAAATATGAATGACACTAAATTAAGATAAAGGATAAGGCCTCTACTTAAAAAGAAACATACTAAAACCAGTCTTTTGCTTTTCAGGTCCACACAATGATCATTAAACTCATCACTAATATGTTTATAAACATTTATTTTTGAGCATCCAATAATAAAAACTCTCTCTAAAAATATATATATATACCTAAAAATTATTAAACAAGCTAATAATCTCTACAAGAAATTACGCTAATTATCTGTCACTGGTTCTCAGAATTATAAGAAGACTGATAAATCCTGAACAAATATGTCAATCTTCATACACGAGGTAACTTCCGGATAAAATCCTGTCATGTGACATCACTTGGGTCATGTGCGTGTGTGTTTTTTTCTTACAGCAAAGCCACCTCAGGCTATCTGCTGAAACCACTGTGGGGAATCGAAATCCTTATTTCAGCGTTGTAAATCCGTAGACTTACCTTTGTAATAACGGGGGACACACGAGGGTTATTATCCGCAAAAACGTTCATGTCGATACCATTTAATATTGGCATTATCATGTAAAAACACCTATAGATAGGTAAACAATAGTAACACATGCTTTTAACCGCTACTTGTACTTTATTTGAATGTTCTGGAAACTTTTCAGTTATAGTTCCTGGTTAGGCATTATTTATGAAAGGTTAACGTAACAAATTAACTGAATATCTGAGTTATATGGGTCACTTACAGTGCCTATCAAATAATGCTCAAATGAGATGTGCAATCCAAGTTACATAATACTTTATAAAGTTATAGGAATGTATATTCTGTTGCCCGAAATCATTCGATAGTTTCATTCGATAAAAATAATAACAAGAAGTCACTTACACATAAATGAAAATGTTTTTTATTTCTTAATTTAAACAACTACTGTTTGTTTAACCAACGTTCGATAACAGACGTAACTAAGTAAATAATTAACGTTGAACAGAAAACTCCGTTTACTCTCGAACTGTATTTTTTATCGAAATTCAAAACCAATATCCACAGCAATGGAGTAACCAACCGACCAACTAACAGACAAAATAAAATCAAACATTGAGGTGCCTACCAGCACTACAGCAAACAAACTGTGCATATATAGTACTTTGAACGTTTTGATTATGAAGAAAAGAAGGTAAACAACATCAGTTGGAAACAGTTATAAACAGAGAGGAAACTTTGTTTTTCAATTTCGCGCAAAGCTACACGAGAACTATCTGCGCTAGCCGGCTCTAATTTAGCAGTGCACGTCTAGAGAGAAGACAGCTAGTCATCACCACCCACCACCAATTCTTGGACTACTCTTTAACCAACGAATAATTGGATTGATTTTTACATTATAACGTCTCCACTGTTGAAAGGGGGACCGTGTTTGGTTTGACGAGGATTCGAACCTGCGACCCTTAGATTACGAAATGAGCGGTTTAACCACCTGGTCATGCCGGGCCTGATGGGGAAAGAGTGGAATTTTTAACAAGAAGTGAACATCCTGAATGATTGTTGACAACGAACAAACTGAAGAACTCTGGTAGTAAAAGAAACCATTAAGGAAGCAACAAGTAAAAAGTCTATTATTTTGTGGCTTTATAATATATAAAATATAAAAGAAGAGATTTGAAGGAAAGACAAACAAGTTCATAAGAAAATACACGTATGCAGAACTGTAAGAGAATAGTGTGTTTGTTTTTTGCGCAAAGCTACATGAGAGCTATCTACGCTAGTCGTCCCTAATTTAGTAGTGTAAGTCTAGAGGGAAGCCAGCTGGTCATCACCACCCATCTCCAACTCTTGGGCTACTCTTTTACCAACGAATAGTGGGATTGACCGTCACATTTGAACACCCCAACGGTTGAAAGGGCGAGCATGTTTGGTGTGATGAGGATTCGAACCCGAGACCTTCAGATTACAGGTCGAGTGTTTGAACCACCTTGCCGTGCCAGTCCATAAGAGAATGGAAGGAAATTCCTTGATGAAATAAAATTATAAAAAAAACAAGAGATGCTTAGATATAAAAAACATTAAACTATAACGAATGTATATATTATATATATATCGATGGAGGATAGGAGGTATATTTATAATATTGGTTAGGCTTAATATATTAATACCTTAACCTCTTGGTATTTATGCCCAAACGTCATATTCGGGGCTGGAAATCTAACCTCAAGGACAATTTTGCTCTCCCTCATTGATGTTGTTCCCTCGAGGCGTTATATTGAAATGATTTAAACGGTAAGTCTGCAGATTTTCAGCAATAGAATCATGGGTTCGATTCCCCTAAGAGAACACAACAGATAGCCCTTTGTGGCTTTGCTATAAAAATACACACACACACTTATTATTGTCTTGTATTCTAATTATTCACTTTTTATCATTGTTTTTATTTTATTTATTTAGTTTTCTCTGATAACTCGCCGCGAGAGAGCAAGGTGGATATGTATTATTGTGGGGTACAGTACCACAGCTGATCCTTATTTTTTTCTTACAAGCATGTGAGGCAGGCGAAGTCAAGGTTAAAAGTTACAATTTGGGTCTTACTTCCGTCGATACTTTAAAACACCAGAGCCCCTTGAATGATTATTCACTTTATGGTTTGCTGTGTGGCTACATTTTCCTTTGTCCATAAAATAAGATTTACTTATATAGATAGATACACAGATGGACAAATACAGAAGAAACCAGGAAAATAATCTACAAGAATTATAATAATCTTAATAATTTATAGATTATACACTTAATAAAGATTGTTTAGTTGAATTATTATCGTTATAAAATAATATAAGAAAATCATGATTTACACTATAAAGGATGGAAACCTAAGAAACAAATAAATTTGTTTTTCTATTGTAAGGTGAATCCGAAAATGACATCCGCTTTTCTTCAAGTTCATAATTTTCACAAAATGTTATATTTACTTTCACATAACTCAGTCATACTCATTGAAATCAGGTCACATTTCGTCATCTTAAAATCTTAACAACCATTGGCTAATAAATTTCTCTAGACAAATCACGATGTCAGAGCCTTACTGATTGTTCTAGAACCCACGAATACACCGCTTGTACATAAACGATTAACAGGCCGCATGACATGTCATTCCTGGATTGTAATTATTTGTTCCTGCATTTTTATATTATTTTTTTCTTTTCAATAATAGTTTTCATCGTTATGGCAACAAACGATTGTGTGCGTGTGTGTGTGTTTTCTTATAGCAAAGCCACATTGGGCTATCTGCTCAGCCCACCGAGGGGAATCGAACGCCTCATTTGAACGTTGTACATCCGGAGACAAAACGCTGTACTAGTAAGGGGGGGGGCTAAACGGTTGTTTAAGTGACGCGAACACATTCTGTTATATTTATAGTAAATTTTTGTGAGGAAATTGATTTTGGATTAATAGTCTGATGGGACAATGAGGAAAGTTTGAAAACAAGCGTGGATTGCCTTTAATGACAGGGATCCATATTACAAAAATATCCCCAATAACATGCTCGGTAAGTACAAAGATTTGGATTTTAATATAGGCCCGAAATTGCATTTTTAACATTCACATATTGATGATTTCCCTGAAAATATCTGCACCATCAACGAAGAACAAGATGAAAGGTTTCATTCATCAAGAGATCACGTGAATGAAGAGGAGGTAACATGTAGGACGAAACATCAGTGTGGTTTGTAAAATAATTCTCACGTGATGGAAAAAAAAATATCTTCGAAATTTGTGTAGCTGAATTATGGAAAATCCGTTATTAAAATAAAAACTTTTATAAAGTTTAATTTCGCGGACCTGCTTCTTTAATTTGACTTCCGAATAATTTCCATGTTCTCCAAGAAAGAGTTAGAAGTTGCTATTATTTATTAACTTTAAACATTTCTTATTTAAGTATCTTGTTTGTTTTTGGAATTCCGCGCAAAGCTACTCCAAAGCTATCTTCGCTAGCTGTCCCTAATTTAGTAGTGCAAGACTAGAAGGAAGGCAACTAGTCATCATGACCCACAACCAACTTTTGGGTTACTCTTTTACCAAAGAATAGTGGAATTGGCCGTCACATTATAACGCTCCCACGGCTGAAAGGGCGAGCATGTTTGGTGCTACGGGGATTCGAACCCGCGGAATTCAAAACAAACCAATCATAAGCAATTTCAAACTACGTTTTTTATATTTATACCACTCGCAATTTCTAAACTACTGAGTAAAACTCTAATATTGACTTCGCATATGGAAACATATTTAGTTATAAGTATTAATACAAGCTGTAGGTATTAATAAAAAAAATACGATTATCAAAGCAATGTAACTTTAATGGATAGTAGGTTTCCATAGTAACGACGCTACAACACAGTAACTGAATCTGTCTACTGATTTAAAGCTTTTTTGCTTGTGTATTATGTTCACATGTCCTGTTCGCACACTCTTATTTCACAACTTAAAAATCTTGACTGTAACTTTATCCGATAGAGAAACGATCGACTAAGTTTCTGTAACTGTACAACTTACTGATCGAAGCTGATGTTTCTGTCTCTTTTATATCAACTGGTCTCTACCGCTAATCTGTTATGCCATTTACTGAGTAACCTCGTTACCAGGCGATCGCTGATGTGTATTATGTACATTACTTATTCCTACAACTGAACTTTCTAGCACTTTGATACATTTTACAGCATATGTAAGGTAGGGAATTATCCATAAAACATCACCTCTTACAAGCTCGAGCATGAAACAGATTGAGGATTCAGACTAATATTTTAGGTACCATCATCTACACTAGACATCCCTAATTCAGATCTGTAAGTCTGGAGGAAGTTAATCATTACAAACCACTGCCAACTCTTGGGTTACTCTTTTACCAACGAATAATGGAATTGACCATTTCTTTATAACACCCCTACGACTGAAAGGGCGCGCATGTTTAGTACGACAGAGATTCGAGCCCGCGAACCTCAGATTTACGAATCGAGCGCACTAGCCACCTGGTCTTGCAGGGCCAGTTACTTTAGGATCCCAAGACTGAATATAATATCCCAAATGTCGCCTAACCATCTCGGGTCCGGCATGGCCAGATGGTTAAGGAGCTCGACTTATAAGCTGAGGGTCGAGGGTTTGAATCCCCGTCACACCAAACATGCTCGCACTTTCAGCAATAGGAGCGTTATAATGTGACGGTCAATCCCACTATTCTTTGATAAAATAGTAGGTCAAGAGTTGACGGTAGGTGGTGTTGGCTAGCTGTCTTCCCTCTAGTCTTACACTGCAAAATCAGGGACGGCTAGCGCACATAGCCCTCGAGTAGCTTTGCGCGAAACTCAAACCAAACCAATGTAGCTTTTAAATGCTTAAATTTCAAACAAAAATCCATGTTAAGAGTGAATAAAGTGCAAAAAACAACAACTCGTGTTTAAAGTAGATAGAGTGAAACGTAAGAATTGTGTTAACAGTGATTGAATAAAGTTTAAAAAATTGGTGTTAAAAGGTGATAGTATATTGTATAGAAAGCCGTGCTAAGAATTGTTAATATATAGTATAAAAGGCCGTGTTAATGGACGAAACTACGTAGTATGGAAGACCATTTTAAAGCTCTATAATGCCTAGTAAAATCACTTTATGAATGGTTGGTGGTATATTGCATAAAAGATAGTGTATACCCATATCAAGAGCTATTAAAAATATTTTAATGAGTACATTACTCAAAGTGCATGGAGATAATTAATTTGAATTATGTTGTAATAAACATTATGAATAAACTACTTTATCGTTTTACTTTTTAATTTCACATTCAGGTGGATGAAACTAGTTACTCTCATTCGTTTTTATTTAGGTTTCATACTTCCACCTAAAGACGCTTTCCAATAAAATGTAAATTAAAGTTATTTAAGGTTTCCTACAAAACATGAACTGATACTTTAGATGCCAGCTGTACATCGAGGTAAGGGCGTGGTTGGGAATGTTTTCATAAAGTTATCACTTCGTTTTAATTTTGTATCACATATGCTTCTTTGACTTCTTACTCAATAGAATTTCTCCTTGTTGACATCCAGTTTGTCATAATGATACCCTTTTAACAAAATGTTACTTATATAATATCCTGCTTGTTATATTTCAGCCTCTGGACTGAGTTACGACACTGGAAGCGGGTCGAATCTGTTGAAATTCCTGATAGTTGTATTACGAAATAACATTCTGGTTTCAGTGCAAATGAAATAAAACGTGCAGTCATACTTAAGTTGTCTTCATCTCATCTCATCCAGATGATAGATATCTCGTAAGATATTTTAACGTCGTCTGCAAACATGAAATTGTATTTCTGCCACGTTTATTCGTATAATATATTCTATAATTCTATAAGCTTACAACCATAGCAAACACTTTTCTAAATATTAATAAACCGTACAATTAACAAAGATGATGAGAGTTTGAACGATAAATTCTTTTTGTATGATTATATATTTATTGTTTGTTTTATCTGTTTAAGCCTTAGTCGAATAAACCGTTAAAATGTTTATTAAATTAGTTTATTATTAATTGTCAATTTACTGAATTGTTAAATTTAAATAAACAATTTAAATGTTACTGATTAAACACAAATTGAAAGCTTAGGTTGTATCAAATCACATGCTTTAACATGGATTGTGGACAAACATAATAGTATCTGGAGTTAAATGTTATTCAGCACAAGAAAACCACACATTGAGTTGTCTATGCTTAGAAACCAGAGTTTTAGAATTACTAGCCTTTAGATTTACCCATGAGCCATCGGCGGACGGTATTTAGTTATGGAGCTATTTAAAGTTCCTTTATATTTTAGAGTGAAACGCACGTTTCTGTTAGTTATCAGGGAAGTTGTTAATCAATTACATGGAATATCTGGTTCTCAATTCAATGACACTAGGACTCATTATTGTAGTCCATTCGGGTCAAAACTTTTTATGTAACTATGTCTGAAATAGTATCATTGTTTCTGATAAACAAGCATAATACTTGTTAAGAAATTGTCAGCTGATATTCAAAGAGAGTAGTTAAATACCTATTTTTGTAATAGAAGCAAAGATCAAATAGATGTTTTCATAGTCATATGGATCCTCAGTGGGTTAAGTCACTAGGCATCATATGATTGTATATAACAATAATAGAAATAAAGATTAATTTATGCCTCTGTCCTATGGTTGTATTATGAATGAATCTCATTTGTCCAAGAAGAACCATCTCGTGGAGAAAGGTTTAATAAATATTTTAGTTGAAGAAACATGAATGTGGTTCTCACAAACAAAGTTTAATTTATAAAATACATAAAATGTGATCACCCGAAGTTCGATTTCTTGCATTTGAATAAAAATATGAAGAGTTAAAGACCAACCTGTACGCGCTTTGATCTTACAGACACATAGCTATGAAGACTTAGAGACCAACCTGTACGCGCTTCGATCTTACAGACACGTAGCTATAAAGACTTAGAGACCAACCTGTACGCGTTCGATCTTACAGACACATAGCAATGAAGACTTAGAGACCAACCTGTACGTGCTTCAATCTTACAGACACATAGCAATGAAGACTTAGAGACTAAACTGTACGTGCTTCGATCTTACAGACACATAGCTATGAAGACTTAGAGACCAACCTGTACGCGCTTCGATCTTACAGACACGTAGCTATAAAGACTTAGAGACCAACCTGTACGTGCTTCAATCTTACAGACACATAGCAATGAAGACTTAGAGACTAAACTGTACGTGCTTCGATCTTACAGACACATAGCTATGAAGACTTATAGACCAACCTGTACGTGCTTCGATCTTACAAAGCACAAGTGTTAAATCAAGAAACCTATTTGAACTGTCTTGAACGTTATTGAATCACAGCTACTCAGACCTTCAAACCATCATGAACCAGACTCGGTTGTATTGAAGTACAAATAATTATACCCATAAACCAGGCTGAACTAACCTCTTCCTTACTGAAGCAAAATCATTCGTAGCCAGAAAGTAAATTGAACCTGATTTGATAGTACTGAAGTACAGTCATTCAGACCTAGAAACCGACCTGAACCAAGCATGATCTCACTGAGAAGTGTCCACTGAGATGTAAAAACCAAACTGAAAAAACAACAACAACTCAGTTATATTGAAAGTCTACCACTCAAGTATAGAAACCAAAATTAAACAGACTGAACCATGCTTAACTTCACTGAAGTATACACATTCCTAGAAACCAACTACAATTGGACTCGCTCCACTGAATTTAACGATTAGAAATTTAGAAATATGAAGCAAAGTGGTTCTTCAAAAATATACTTGAATTTATATTAAAATTATCGGTTTATAGTCATATGTAATAAACGTAATAACTAGAATATAAATTGAATAGAAATGCCTCACTTCTAATCGAAATTCATGAAGACCTTTAAAGTACAAATAACTACAATATGTGTAAACATGATATGAAGGATTCGAAAGTGCAGTGTTTGTACACTCAGTGAATAACATTCAGTCAATAATTGGTGCTTTTAAAATCAACAAGTTCTACTTGATTTCAAGTGAAGATGTCTCACGAAAGTAAAAGAGACAGAATATTGATGTGGTATTTCTAAAGAAACTTTAACTTTGAAAATATGCGATCAGCTTATTTCAGTTTCTTGCGTCAGGACATTATCCACCATGAACAGCATTAATGGCACAGTGTCAACAGAACAATATTTATGTGGTGCGTGGTTTCGTGTTCTTTATGTGTGATATTTTGACGAACCTGCTCGTTGATGGTCGATACATTACTGTCTAGAAAAAAAACAACAACATTGCCAAAACTATGTTGATACGAGACTACTGAAATCAACTTTCAACGATCTGAGCTTCTCGTGCTCAGAAAGTGATAGCCGACTAACATCGAGGGTTAACAAAGAAAAAGTACTGAGACACTTCTCAAGCATCAGTTAGAATAGCCACTTTATTCAGTGCAGATTGTATAATTACGTATCTTTCTTTATAGAGGAAGAAGTAAAAAGTGAATTCGATCAACAGAGCGTGTCATTAGCGCAAGTGAAGCATTGTCAACATAGATCACATCGTGCGTGGTGTGATTGTCAACATGGAACACATTGTGTGTGTGTGTGGGGGGGGGTTAATTGGGGAACTATAGAACTTCATTTGTTCTCTCTATTTCTTTTTTGCAAAATGGAATCGGGAAATAAATGAGCGTTGAACGTTCACCAGACATCCATTATACAAACAATAAAGTTTGTGTGGATTGTTTGTTTTTTGTTTGTTTTTTGAATTTCGCACAAAGCTACTCGAGGGCTATATGTGATAGCCGTCCCTAATTTAGCAGTGTAAGACTAGAGGGAAGGCAACTAGTCATCACCACCCACCGCCAACTCTTGGGCTACTCTTTCACCAACGAATAGTGGGACTGACCGTACATTATAACACCCCCACGGCTGAAAGGGCGAGCATGTTTGTCGCGACGGGGATTCAAACCCGCGACCATCAGGTTAACACTATATAGAAATAAACCTCAGTAGTTTTGGGACAATACATAGAAATAAAATTCAATAAGTTTTGGGACACTACATAGAAATAAACTTAAATAAGTTTTGGGACACTATATACAAATAAACTTAAATAAGTTTTGGACACTATATAGAAATACATTTCATTAAATATTAATTAAATTAATTGTTGTTCAATCGTATTTTATGTTTCATATTTTTCTAGTATTTACCAACAGAAAAAAAAATTCTTTTATTTCAGCCCAAACTTTTTACTGGCTAACATTAGCAACATTCCTACGTTGTAGTTTAAAACTTACTCTTTAGTTAACACTAGCAACATTTCTTTTTGGAGCCTCGAGTTTGCGATTAGCTAAAGTTAGCTAACTTCCTATATTTATGTCCTAAAACTTTCTACTACCTATCGCTAGCAAAATGGCTATATCGTAGTTCTTAAAACAGATTACCAGCTAATGATAAAAACATTCTAATATCGTAACTGAACAACTTAATCCTAGCTAACACTAGCAACATTCCCATATTTCTTGCAAACACTAATAATATTCCCCTATTGTACTATGTATTCTAACCTCTAATGATCACTGATAATAGTTATTGTACCGTAGTTTTAACAGTTACTGTTAACAGTGCCATATTGTCCTTTGTAATCTTACTTCTCAGGGTTGTGATATTACTATGCAGTAAGTTACACTCATAGCTTTTGGTTTGAAGATAAAATGAATGGTCGTGAAATTAACAGTTTATCTAGTAACACTGCTTTTACAAAAGAAAATGCTTTACAGTGAAATGTAGAAAGTTTGGGTATCTTGCACTGTTTTTCAAAGGTCATTTTCATTAGTTTAAAGGTATTTGTTTCAATATTTTACACATTCAAAGTGAGCTATCAGCAAATCTCTACCGAATTCCCAGAAAGTTCTAGATGTTGTATTGAAAAGTCGAAAATAGAGAAACAGTAAGTTTAATGTAAACTCTGATCAAATCCCTTATAGTATTAGATGGATCATCACAGCGAGTTCTCGGTTATCTATGTTGACAAGTATAGTATTAACCTTTGTAACCTTCGGTAAGTAAAAAAACGAGTGCTTTTTTAAACGTTACACATATTTCATAGTCGCACAATGTTGAAAGTTTGCAAACTTATCAAGAGATTTCAATTTCCTCTTTCTTGACAGCTTTGGACGAGAGATTATAATACCTACTTAATCAGTGATTTCGAGAAAACCCACTTGTAGAGAAATATATATGTAAAAATGGCTCGTTTTTTACATAAAATATTTTCTCAACCCAAACGAGCCGTTTTTACATATATAATACCTATTTAATGCTTCTGACTGGTGTCTTGCTTTAACAGAAAGACGTTAAACAATTGATTAAAGTACTATTAATACTATTATCTAGTTAAACACTGTAAGAGTGTCATAACGTTAAAACTATGCTTTTTTCACCTTCCAATTGTTTGTCCTGTTGCATCGCGTTTGTTAATGTGAACTAACACTAACATATAGTATTTATACAGGGTGTTCGGAAAGTCACTGTGCACTTATATATTTAATAACAGACATGTTTCAATAGAGAATACGGGAAGTAAATATGAATGACAATTATAAACAATGTTGAAAGTGACCACCATTGGCATCAATACAGGTCTGGATCCTTCTTATTTTGTTTCTAAACACCGCTATCAGTTGCTGGCTTGAAATAGACTGAATAAATGCTTATTTCACAACTGCACAGTGACTTTTCGAACACCCTGTATAATGCAAACGTTGTATATGATTATTTAATAACAAATACGTTTCAAGTAATCCTACATTTGAAGTTATGAAAATAAAACTGATCGTGTTGTTTACAATGATTCTATAAATATGTTTATAAATTCATTTTTTTATGACATAAACATTCTTATTTTATCGTATTGCACAGAACCTGTTATCACTCACAGCATATAAACAGTTTCACGCTATGCATAGTCTTGAAACATGACTGGAATTTAGATGTCATTCTATTTTGGTTTCGTCTTTCTTCTGCAAACTTGCGCTCATGTAATTTGAGTCAGATGATAGAGTTTGCATCAACAAAAGGAATATATACGTTTTGAAACGAGAGAATCGTTGGGAAAAAAACGTTTGAAGTGATAACGCATGGACTTTCCTCGATATCTCTGTCAGTTTTCCTTCTGTGTTATCGAGTTTCTAAAAGCATGCTTAGAGAAAGACACGTGGTTAAAAGGTACTTTAACGGACGCTTTGTAATATTTTACCACCTATTCTCTTATCAGTGGTAGTTCAAAACAGTCAACTGAGATCTAACTATTGATACAGTTCTTTCTATAATAAACTGGCTTATAGGTTTGCAGTAAAAGGATGTTTTTTCACATTATTAATGATGTATTTTATTTATTTTAGAAGGTAAACATCGTTCATATAAGCCCTCTTTCATATTTTAAGCCTTCTTTTAGTTGTGTAATAAATATGTATAAATATGTATTATAAATTAGATAAATATGTAATAAATATGTATAAATATGTATTATAAATTAGATAAATATGTATAAATATGTAATAAATATGTATAAATATGTAATAAATATGTATAAATATGTAATAAATATGTAATAAATATGTATAAATATGTAATAAATATGTATAAATATGTAATAAATATGTATAAATATGTATAAATATGTATTCTTTCCAACAGCTAATTCTACTTTTCATCTATTCCATTTTTGTTTGGTTCTAATGAGCGTAACATCTTATTCAAAGAAAAAATTACATATGTACATGTTTAATTAATTACAACCACCTGTTTGATTTTATGCCTAAATACATAAAACGTTTTATGAAAGATATGTTTTTTTATGATCGAAAGTACGTTTGATATATAAAAGACCAGACGCAATTTAGTGGTTAGCACCCTCTTACTGTTCTTGATCCATTGTCCCCAAACCAAATTTCGCAGACGCAATTTTGTGGTTATCACCCTCTTACTGTTCTTGATCCATTGTCCCCAAACCAAATTTCGCAGACGCAATTTAGTGGTTAGCACGCTCTTATTGTTCTTGATCCATTGTCCCCAAACCAAATTTCGCATACGCAATTTAGTGGTTAGCACCCTCTTACTGTTCTTGATCCATTGTTCCCAAACCAAATTTCGCAGACGCAATTTAGTGATTAGCACCCTCTTACTGTTCTTGATCCATAATCCCCAAACCAAATTTCGCAGACGCAATTTAGTGGTTAGCACGCTCTTATTGTTCTTGATCCATTGTCCCCAAACCAAATTTCGCACTTTGAGGCCTTCGTTACGCTAAAAGAGTGATGGCCAACATTTAGTATCTGATCAGGCTTCATCTCTCTACTTCCAGTTCATCACCAGGGACGACTTTGAGAGCGAAACTCTAAAAATGAACAAGTAGGTTGGATAAAAACCTACGAGACGTGTTTAGATGAAAATAATGTCGAAGAGGTTCACGCAAATTCCATAATTATAACCTGAAAAGAACTCTAACAGACTCTATTGAATCAAACGTGAGGGTATCCAAAATAATATTTTATATCAGACTTATGTTTCTATATCACTAACCTGAGGACATCTAAAATCAAACCAATCAGAGATAAGCTTTAATATGTTTAAGTGGTCATCCATCACGTGAGAGTGTTTAGAATAATGTATAGTAATCGGACATGTGTGCTAATATTTTTATGTTCTTACCCATCAATGAGAAGACAGAAAATCTTATATACAAATCAGATGACTCGCTAATCTTTTTGTGTTATAATCTATCTGGTAAAAACATCTAAACCAAACGTATCAGAGATATGAATTAATCTTTAAATATATTTACCTGTCACGCTCGCAAATGCTTTAGCAGCAGTACGCTGTAAATTGGATAAGTTTGCTTGTATTCTAGAAATGGAATGATTCTTTGAATAATAATATAAAGGTCATAAATTAACAGCTTCACAACGGGTAAACAATGGATAAGCTGTATCTTAACGGGCTTAAACTCAAACTAACAAATAAATGAATAATTCAGGACACAGGAGTGTACTTGACGTGTTCTACACTCTGTGTAACATCAGGTAAGTATTTCAACTTTAGAGGCGAAAGAATGTATAGAATGTGTGTTTTGTGTTTTTCGTATTACAAAACTACATAGTGTCATTTGCTGAGTCCACCGAGGAGAATCGAACTCATGATTTCAGCGTTGTAAATCCGAAGACTTACTGCTGTCTCACCGGAGGACAACATTTAGAGACGGAGTATTATCGTATGGAAACACCATCAAGAGATGATATTAAGCCAGGGCAATGTTACTGTTTGTGTTGGTCACCATATTTACTACCGATTCATGTACATATTTGTAAATAAAAAGGTTAAATGTTTGAAGGAAAGTATTGGTAGTTTGTGGCACTAAACCTTAGGATATTATTAATTAATTTCTGATCAAAACAAGTGTAGTACATTAACAACTTAATCCAGTAACTAATATTTAATATAACAGCATAACTGGGGGCAAGTAACTATCGTGAAACAAACACTCAGAACAATGAAAATAAAATAAAAAACATTGATTGTGAGGAGCTTTTGTTTGTGGTTGAGCACAAAGTTACACAATGGGCTATCTCTTCTCTGCCCACAACAGCTGTCGATTTCTATCATAGTAGCTTTGCAGATATTCTGCTGTGCCACTGTAGGGGGAGTAGCAACAAAAAAATAACACCAGTAGCTTAGTATTTATTTTATAGCACGTGAGAGACACGTGTATCAGAGATATTCCCATTCTGCAAAGTTACTGACATTGAAAGGAACGTGAAACGTATTGCATCACAACGTATTAACATGAAAAGCATCTTCCACAATGTTTATACGACGAGATTCTCTCTTTGGTTATTAAGTACTTTCGCCTCGCTTATTCACCTTTGTCAGTCCTGTTGGTTGTTATTTATGTCATTATCAATGTCATAACATTCGTTCATGCTATCTTAGTATTGTATGGAGTACGTTATATTGACAATATTACTAAAAACTGTTGATTTAAGAAGAAGAAACAGGGAACTTTAAAAAGCGTATAGAAACAGTACAGGTAGCTTAAAGTGAAAATTTAATCGCTAAAGAAGGTAAGAAACAACCGCAAGCTATAATATTTAGGGATGATGATTTTTAGTTTGAGGACATAATGTTAACACTGTGTCTCTACGACCATTTTCTCCAGTGACGACTCGAAACTCTGGAACTAAATGTTCTACAAGTAAAACGTATATTTACAAAATTTCAGCCTCACTTTCGTATGTAGTCGTCATCGTAATCGCCAGTTTCTACTTTCTGTCAGTCCTTAAACTGAGCTTCAACGTTCGATACCCTATCTACAATATCTATAAAATTCGCAATCACACAGTGTTGGCTATAATTCGACATTTATCATTAGCCATTAACGTGGCTGACGATCCCTTACTCGAAACTGAGCTTGGTGCTATCTTTTTAGTTACGGCTTAAAAACAACAACTTCCATTTTGGGAGACAGCTCAGACGTTTATGTAACGTTAAGCAAACCGATCATGCGATGAAAACAAAACTGTTATCACATCAGTAACGTCATTTTCGAAAGAGCATGAAACGTTTACATACACAATGATGCGCAACGCCGATACAGTTGGAAAAATAAATACTTAATAGTTATAGTTCACGTGCCATATAAACATTATATTACCTCCACAGCCTGCACGCGCTTATATATATGCACGTATATTAGTTTATGAAGTTCTATATAAACCACAACCGTATTTAAAAGGGTTGGGCGTCCATGTTATACAGTAGTTGTTATTTGTCAAATAAACTTAGAAACTACTCTACACCACGTGCAATAATGCGTTTAGAAACATTTTTAGTTTTATAACAATATTCACAGAACAATATCAAAAAATAATAAAGATACAAAAATGGGTGATTCATAGTATAACCCACTACCATAGTTCGTATTACGATTTCGAAACATTACAATGTTATCACATCTGTTCATGCTCTGTACGACGTCTGTGAATTTTGAAAATATCCTTGACGTATAGTTTCTATTGCCAAATGCTTTGTTGTAATGTAAGACATTCATGTCAAAGATACACTTATCCTTCCTGCAAAGACAACAGTTTTCCAGTGTCGATTTCAACTGTCCAATTATCTGTACATATATATATAATAGTTTTATTCTGCAGCTCTTCAAGGTGTGCGATAATTCACAGGATATCTGTAACAGCAACTTGTGACACTTTTCTGAAAGAGGTCTTTCTTGACTATGTTAAAATTGTTGCTTGTGGCACATGGATGGTTTTTGTAAGTGGTCTTTGTGTTCTCACCTATTTCAACGCGTCATACATTGTTTATAGGAATTATACTAATACTATAAAGTTCCCTGACATCTGTTACCCTAAAAATCACAAACTCTAGATGATTTACAAACGTTAGGGATACTCTTACTAATAAATTAAACTTTGCTCCTAGTGATTTATCTTGAAAGACAAATGAAGATTGCAACCGGTGAGTCCAAGATCAATTGAGAAAGTCTCTGCAGGACTATCAGAGTGATAGTAACTAGAGAACTACAGTCCAAACCCTAGTAAAGACCACCTAGGACCAGCTGAGAATGAGTGTAAGTGCTGCTGACAGACAAAATTTGTTGGTCACAGCTGTTTTTCTGGTAGGTAAAATAGAAGGCATTACTGAGCTACTCTGAACTAAGGGTTAACCTGAAACGATGACCATTTAAGCCACTCATCAACTTGCTGGCCTGAACTAGAGGCTGAGTTTCTTAGTATCTTAGTCACCTCACACCTTCAGCGTTAGCTGTATCTCAGTTATATTTTGTTCAAGAAACAGCACGGAAAGAGGCATTGGCCAACATCACAGATGTATCTGAGCACGGCAAAAAAGATTTTACTCCTGTTGTTTAAAGAAGCTGTGAAAGAAAACCTGGACCACTTCAGAAAGTATTTCAGGCAGGTAAATTCATAAATTTGGTGGACACAGCTGTAGACAGTCCAATGCCCAATCCAGAGCCTGGATATTTTATCACTAGACTCCATTGATCATCTGGTTAAGACACATCAGAAGGACATGAACACAGTTATAACCGAGGTGTAGCATGCATTTAGCACTGTCAAAATTTCAGCAGTCAGTAAGGTCAAATTTAAAGTTTGGAAGATGACCAGAAACAAAATTCTAACCATATATCTGGATAATCTTTACCAATTGCACTTATAATTTGTTGGTCTTATAACGAACCTGTGAGGGCAAGTGGTTGAGTTTCTGACTGATGCAGAAACAACCAGAATGCTGGTTGTTCTGAAAATTAAGATAAATGTTAATATACTAGATATAAGATGCGAGGTAGATCTTTGGCACCCTTAGGTAATATCATCGACCTTGGATTTGGTATTAGTTTCTTCAGGATGGACATTTGTAAAAATAGCTGTCAGGTTTTCTCGTGTGACTAGTATTCTTTCGGAGTTGACCAGACTACATCTACGATCAGCGAATTGTACGTAGCATAAGTAATAACAGTACCTCTGTATACACAAGTGGTGTGCCATGGTTTAAAATGGATGACGTCTCGTGTGTTCGTACCATGTAACATGGTTACGGACGCCATGTGTGAAATGAAGTTTCTAATCCAGAAAGTAAGCAGGATTAGCTTGAACAATCATTTCTCTAATAAAGGATAAAGTTATAGTGTTGTTTTGTTGTGATAAGCAATTGGTTGTCCATTGTATGTTTCAATTGTTATAGGTGTGGTAAACACAGTGAAAGTAACCAGTTCTAGTAGTAACATTAAAGTTATATCCATCATATCATGTCCAAAAGCAAATGCACAATTGTCAACATATTCATGATCATTGGTTTTTAAGTGTGCAAATAAATTAGATCCATTGCAGAAAAGTATCTCAGTGACTTATTGATTGACCATACCTGTTGATTTAGTGGGATAATTTAGCAAATATGTTAAATAATAATGACTTGGTATAATATAAATACAATAAATAAACATCCAATGAAGCAGCCCGCACACCAATGTTCTGTAGCAGCCGGAATGTCAGATGTACTGAAATACAGAAAATGCTGAAGGACATGTACAGACAACCTTTAAACTGTGCTTGGTCATCTCCAGTAGTGATTGTCAGGCAGATAAAAAGTCCCTAATATTATTTTTTAAATTTAAATCACATGAATGTTTTCACTCCTATTAACACCTTCCCTTTATCACGAGCAAATTAATTTTCTCTGCATTATATAGTTTTCATTGGTTCCATACTTTGATTCTGGCAGTCACGTAGTGGAAAGTTAAGCTAAATAATACGAGTAAAACTGGTGGCTCATATGAGTTATACATCTTATCATTTGACCTTTATAAGATACCTTCTACATTTGATGTCTCGTCTGTGTCAACGGTACTATTGTGTTTCGTTGTATAATCACATCTATTGCAGAGAACTAAGAATGGTATTCCAATGAATACATAAAGAAGAGTTGTGACTACAATCAGGGATGTGGGTGAATATGTATCTCAGAACGGCTGGTATGGGTATTAACACATTTATCGATAAGCAGAGAACAACGTTTCGGCCTTCCTAGGTCATCTTCACGTTAACCTTTGTTAATTTTGGGATGCAACTTCCTAAAGCACAACCATCATTACTCGAAGAACATATCATAAATGCATGTAAGTTGTGCCCCTTGTATTATCGGTTACATGCAAAGGTTGGCTCGTTGTACTCTTAACTACTGAACTATGATACCATGACTGTGACGTAGCTAACAGTCCTTAAAGTTCCAAAGCAAGAGGTTCTTCGGATTCTTCATAATACCAAATATTATTTGCATCTGTGCTATCATTCGATGGCATTTCACCTGGCTGAATATATGCAAAAGTTTGGCAGTGTTATGAATATTGGAGAACTGGGCAAGACAAAGTCCACTCCAACAAAAAACGTTTTATTCTCTGTTACAGTAGTAGTCTTAAATATCACTGGCTTACTCTTTTAAATCGAGAAAGGTCATCAATAAATATTTAGCACTATTTACTATATTTGGAAGTGAGTCAAAGGTTATTTATTGGCCAATGCACCTGCACAGTCGTTTGTTGATGTGTTTATGAAACACTTAATAGCATGGTCTGGACACTAGAATGAGGTAAATTTTTAAATATGGTGAAATCACACACATCACCTTGTGATTCCAGTCTGTCAAAATGGTTGAGACAGATTACCAAACGCATGCTTGAAACGTTTGCTAATAATGTTTCAAACTAACTGGATTGGACACTTTCCATACATGATGATTGCAAACAGAACATAAAAGCAGAGATATACGGACTGTTCACCTAAAATGTTCAGGTTTAGGTAGGAAATATTACTCCTGATTGATGTTTCGTATAGTCCTCATCCAAGTGAAGAAGTCCTACAATGTCCAGAGTGAAGTGGTTAAGGTCTACAGAATTTGATCTGAACGAGCTCACCCGAAAACAAACGGAACAGGCCTTTCACAGACAAAAACTGTAACAAGTTAGTAAAGAAATGAATAAAAAGGTATGGAGACTAAATCTTGTTGTGGCACATTATTGTAGCTTTGAAGAAGCTTGAATCTGGTTGGATTAGTCTGAACCTCATTATCTATCAGACTGGTCCATTGTGTCACGGAAACGTTAATGGAAAACGTCAATAAGCTATGAACATCTCGTGCATCTGACCACCAAGTTACAGTAGGATGTGGTCTTGAGTTATACAGACTTACCTTAAGAGCAAAAAGTAGGTAGAAGTACTTACCTGGTTGTCAGTTTGGAGACAGGTGAACCAAGAAGTAACATTCATTTCTTTTTAGATAATTTTACCCCAACATAATCTATGCATTACTACACTATCATTAATAAGTAGGAACAACCAATAAATTTTGTAATCAAGGCGATGACATGTAATACATTAATTCCAAAGAAACAGAGACAGCTAGAATAAATAACTAATGACACATACCTAAACATTTTGCAAAACTGAAAATAATAGATAGAAGGTGGAAAACTCAGCTGAAAGGTCTTTGCTACCCTTGATTTCTTAGCTCTCAGGTTTGTTGATGGCATAAAGTAAGCGCTACATTTTGTGAATGCAATTTGATATCCTTTACTGAGTTAGGATAATCATTCAGTTGAACAGTTAGTGGCTGAAAGAGCAGTTCAACCTGTGCTTTCAGAGCCACTAGGTGACGTTTTTGATAAAAAGTATTGTGTGATGTTTTGAGAGAATTACACTCATGATCTGTATGAGTGGTGATAACTCCACAGAGCATGAGGCTCATTAGATTCTTATTTATGTTCCCGGACATATTGACAATACTACGAGGAATTGATTCACCTTTGAATGTATGCAAATATAATGCTGTGGCAGAATAAATATTAATTAATAGACTTTTAGTTAACGATTCTTGGTTCATCTGGATTTTTACAGTTATTACTTACATTCTAACATTCGAAATAAAACTCTATTTGAGTTTCATAGCTCTTACGTAGCAATACTCGCACACTTAGATAGTAATGAAAAACAGTTGAATATGGTTTCTAAACTAATTATTACAGGAGTTAGACTCAATCTTTCATACTGTAATAGTTTTTGACAATGTGTAAAGATAACATATAAATATATCCATACATGTATATAAATATATGTGTGTGGTCTTACAAATGTAAATAAACATAGCAATTAATTCTTAAGTATTATTTAATACAGCAGAATCGAGATAATAACAAGATGTTACGGCTAAAAATAGGGCATGTGTGGTATCTGGAGAGGAAAGGGATGTTTACTCTACTAATAATGGTTGCAACTGGTCACAAAAATGTCACTGTTCTGCTCTTGCGCAGGGAGTGAATGTGAAAAAAAATCACTGTTATGTTCTGACACTGATAAAGATGAGTGAATGCATAACGCTTGAAACAAACCAGTGACAATTATAGTTAAGTCAATAAATGCCTGTTTTTGTTAAAATGTTCATGTGACACGTTAGTTTTATCACACTTTTAAGTTCCAACCACTCTTGCTTCTAAGCACTTTCATGTGTCATGTGTAGCATGTTAAAATATACTTCTCTATAGCAGAAGGTGATTATATATATATATGTATATACTGGCCTGTAAATATATATTACAACTTTCTCAGTTTTATACTAGATTTCATTTACACTTCAGCCATTGCAATACTTTATAAAAGTAAAGCTGTGTTTCGTTCTACCCTGTAAAAATATTTCAACTGAAGTTGGCCCGGCATGGCCAAGCTCGTTAAGGCGTGCGACCTCGTAATCTGAGGGGCGCGGGTTCGCATCCGCGTCGCGCCAAACATGCTCGCCCCTCCCAGCAGTGGGGGCGTTATAATGTGACGGTCAATCCCACTATTCGTTGATAAAAGAGTAGCCCAAGAGTTGGCGGTGGGTGGTGATGACTAGCTGCCTTCCCTCTAGTCTTACACTGCTAAATTAGGGACGGTTAGCACTGATAGCCCTCGAGTAGCTTTGTGTGAAATTCCAAAACAAACAAACAAACAAGCAAATCAACTGAAGTTCACTCGTCTGCAGCCAAAACTGAAAATAAAACAGAAAATTTAGAGAACTTTTTACAGTAAATGTTTTTTATACATAAACTGGAAATAACAGTAAAGGGATACGAAAAGAAACTGGCGAGATTCCCTTTCATAATAATTTTTCAGAATCTCTTATGAATTGAACAAGTGGTCGCAGACAGAGTGATTTTGAGAATGTCGATTAAAACGCACAATTTTGACGAAAGATGTTTGTGGTTATCAGGGTAAGACGCACAATTTTGACCGAAGATGTTTGTGGTTTTCAGGGTAAGAATATTTATGAAACGAGTTATTTTTTCACAACCATCCTTTTCATACTCAAGAAATATCAGTACATCAATATATACATGGTTTTATTTTATTATCCCGTGAATGGCCTAGCATGTCCAGGTGGTTAAGGCACTAGGATTACGAGCATGCTTGGTGTGACGGAGATTCGAACTAAGCATCTTCGCCCTTTCAGCAGTGGGGGCGCTATAGCGAGACGGTCAATCCCAATATTCGTTGGTAAAAGTGTAGCCCAAGAGTTGGTGGTAGGTGGTGATGACTAGCTGCTTTCCTCCTATTCCTACACTGCTAAATTAGGGACAACTAGAGCAGATAGCCCTCGTGTAGCTTCGCGCGAAATTCAAAACAAACAAACTGCTGTGAAGAAGAGCTCAACTCTAATCCAGCCTCATTGCGACAGTGCTGCCCTCTGTATATGTGTATGTTATAGATGGTATTGGTAGTTTTATTAATTTTTTTAAAACAATATGTGCTATATTCACTGTAAAAGTAGATTTCCTTTATCTCTGTGACCTTATATACTTCCATTCATCATTTAAGAGTATGTTTATATAATTGTATGCTAATGTGTTTTGTTTTGCAAGGTATATTCTGAAAGCTTTAGTTTCGTATCGGATATGTAATTTTCTTTGATAAGTATTTTTTCAATTTATTTTGTGCCCAAGTAAATCACTTATTTGATTTAAGGAAACTTGTTATTCGATACTTTCTTTGATATATATATATATACACATATGTATCTATAGATTATATGATTTAAATATTAAGATAAAAGGTTTTCATTTAATCTTTTTAATTCTTAAATGCTGTCTCAGTTTTTACTCTTAACTTGCAACTAAAAGGTTTTTCATTTGTGTAAGTAAATATGTACAATTTCCTCTTCTAGAAGGTTTCTCCGCTGGTATAGCGGTATGTCTACGAATTTAAAACGCTAAAATAACGGTTCGATTCATTTCGGTGGACTCAGCGGATAACACGATGTGGCTTTGTTATACGTCGAAACACAAACACACTGTTCTTCAAGTATTTTGACATATAATGTGTATATTCTATTATAAGTTGCATTTTATTTATATTTAAAGGGCAGTGGTTTTTGGTCATATTACGAGTCTATCATTATTTCGTTTTAAAGTTAAAATTCCGTGTCTTTTATACCTTTTTATATTGAAATAGAAATGAAAATATTTATAATCTAATTTGATTCTGTGTAGTTTTTGCTTAAGTACTTAAAGATTAATATCAGTTGACAGTCTAATATCATGGAACAGTAGTTACACACACTGTATTTGTGTTATAACCAAAGATCCTTTTACACTCTATATCACATGTTCACACTATTTATTTTCTGGTCTTTAACTCAGTCAGGTTAGTTAAATTGAGATTTACTCTCTTTGTTTCTGCTGAGAATATTTTATTATACAGTGAACCTGTCTTGTACCCTTGCGGAAATAAGTTTATATCACACTAAGGCAAAGTTTCATAAACAGAACCTTAAACGCATTTATCAAAGAAATATATTTGTAGAAAACTAGCTAAGGTATCAGTAGGGACAAGAATAATGCTGAAGTTTAAGCATAATGACTTTGGAAGACTCTAACTGGGAAAGTCAGCAGAGGATGAAAATAAGAAAAATATGTCCTCGTTTAGTGAACATTGGATCTCGTTCACCGATAAAATTAAGTCACCATTGTATTTATGAAACCAGCCCAGCTTTGAAAGAATCACAGGAAATTACCAGCTGAATAAGGATTCTTTCAGTCCATCATGTGTAATAAAAAGCTGCAAGTCACCAGGCTGAGACAGAATTACTAAAGTACTATATTGTGGAATAAATAAGTCGAAGACACCAGGTTGAGGCAAAACGACCATAGTTTATCTGGTGAAATAAATAAGTCGAAGTAACTAGAATATGAGAGAATAACTACAGTTTATCTGGTGAAATAAATAAATCGAAGTAACCATGTTAAGTCGAAATAACTGTACTTTATCCTGAAGATTTTTATTTGTAAGTAAGCAAAAATTTACACAGATGTGCTACCAGTTCCCTCTCCACTATAGGAATTGAAACTCAGTTTCTAAAGTGATAAGTCCACAGGCATATCACTGTGTCACTGGAGGGTTGGAGGGCTCACCTAAAGAGTATATATACATTACATGGCCAAATGTATGTGGACACGCCTTCTAATTAGTGGATTCAACTATTTCAGCCACACCTATTGTTAACAGATGCATAACATCAAGCATACAGCCATGAAATTTCCATAAACAATCATTGGCAGCAGAATAGGTCATAATGAAGAGTTTAGTGACTGTCAACGTGGCACTGTCACAGGAAGTCACCTTTCCAACAAGTCAGTTCGTCAAATTTCTGCCCTGCTAGAGCTGTCTTAGTCAACTGTAAGTGCTGTTATTGTGAAGTGGAAACGTCTAGGAGGAACATCAACTCAGCCACGAAGCGGTAGGCCACACAAGATCACACAACGGGACCACCAAGTGCTGAAGCGCGTAGGGCGTAAACATTGTCTATTCACAGTTGCAACACTCACAACCAAGTTCCAAACTGACTCTGTAAGCAACGTCAGCACAAGAATTGTTTGTCGAGAGCTTCATAAAATGGTTTCCATGGCCAAACAGCCACACACAAGCCTAAGATCACCATGCGCAATGCCAAGCGTCGGTTGAAGTGGTGTAAAGCATACCACCATTGGACTCTGGAGAAGTGGAAACTGCTCTTTCTTTAGAGCGATGAATCACACTTTACTATCTGGTAGTCTGACGGACGAATCTGGGTTTGGCAGATGGCAGAATAACACTACCTGCCTGAATGCATAGTGCCAACTGTAAAGTTTTGTGGAGAAGGAGTAATGGTCTGGGGCTGTTTTTCATGGTTTAGGCTAGGCTTTTTACTTCCAGTGAAGGGAAATTTTAATGCTACAGCATACAATGACATTTTATAGAATTTTGTGCTTCCATCTTTACGGCAACAGTTTGGGGGAGGTTTTATGGTTTCAGTATGACAATATCCTAGTGCACAAAGCAAGATCCATAAAGACATGGTTTGCTGAGGTTGGTGTGGAATAACTTGACTGGCCTGCACAGAGCCCTGACCTCAACTCCATCGAACACCTTTGGGATGAATTTGAACGCTGTCTTCGAGCCAGACCTTTTCGTCCGACCTCACTAATGGTCTTATGATTGAACAGGAACAAATTCCACAGCCATGTTATAAAATCTAGTAAAAAACCTTCCCAGAAGAGTGGAGGCTTTTATAGCAGCAAAAGGGAAACCAACTCTACATTAATGCCCGGGGTTTTGAATTAGATGTTCAACAAGCCCATATGGGTGTGATGGTCAGGTAACCACATATTTTTGGTCGTGTAGTCTATATATGGAATCGAGCAGGGTGTGATCTATGGCTCAGCCAGAATCTCTCCCTCTCTTTGTTGTTCTGGTGGAGACATTGCTGACATCAAAATGGTTCTTTGTTGTTCTGGTGGAGATTTTGCTGACATCAAAATGGTGTTTTGCAGCGCATAACAGTGTGACCATTCACACTTTGGTCAGTGTCCAGTGTCTAATTATGTTCACGAGATAATTTGGCAAACTAATCAATTTATGGGCTAACTTTTATCACAAGTGTGTGTTTTGTGTTTTTGTGTTTTTTCTTATAGCAAAGCCACATTTGGCTATCTGCTGAGCCCACCGAGGGGAATCGAACCCCTAATTTTAGCGTTGTAAATCCGTAGACATACTGCTGTACAAGCGGGGGGCAAATATGTCTACCCATTGTTTGTTTTGAATTGAGCACAAAGCAACACAATGGGCTGTCTGTGCTCTGCCCACCACGGGTATCGAAACCCGGTTTTTAATGTGTAAGTCCGCAGACATACCACTGTGCCACTGGGGTCTATCACAAGAGTTAATAAAACCTGTAACGACAATTAACTTCATTTTATAATACAAATACTCGCTCAAAAGAATAATATGAAGGACAACATGACTTTTTCTATAGTTCAGGAGTATAGAACAGCTGTCAGACCAACATGACTATCGTCATGTAAACTTGATGCTCAATATGAGCTAGTCTAGAAACATTAGTTTGTGCTAAAGTGGTGTATAAAGTAGTTAAAAGTGTGATAATAGTTACTAGAAATATTAAACAATATTTATAAGGATAAATATAAAATAAAGCCATCATAATCCGAGGGTCGCACGTTCGAATCCCCGTCACATCGAACATGCTTTCCCTTTCAGCCGTGGAGGCGTTATAATGTGAAGGTCAATCCTACCATTCGTTGGTAAAAGAGTAGCCCAAGAGTTGGCGGTGGATGGTGATGACTAGCTGCCTTCCCTCTAGTCTTACACTGCTAAATTAGGGACGGCTAGCGCAGATAGTCCTCGTGTAGTTTTGCGTGAAATTCAAAACAAACAAACAAACAAACTAAAGCCAAAAGGTGGTGAGAAATAGAGAAAATAATAATGTAACGAAATGTAGAGATATTGAAGCACAAATAATACTAATAATTCAGAGTAAGTTTAATTACGAATTTAGTTTTGAAAATCTATTCTTGAAAAAATCATGAATATTGTTTTGAAATTAGAAGATATATTGACTCTTGGAGTTCGTTTGTAATTGTGCACAAAGCTACATATGGAGATATCAGTGCTCTGTCCCCCACGGCTATCCGGTTTCTAGCGTTGTAAGTCCGCAAATATACCGTTGTGTCACTAGTGAGGAGGCGCATTGGTTTATGATACATAATTTTAGGATTAACTGGAAGATGACAACTGAAAACACTTTCTAAAGTAGTCACAAGGGATTTATTGTGTTTTATCCCTCTGGTTTATACGGGACATTTGCAAAGTTCTGTTTCGGTGTTAAAAGTTCATCAGAACGAAAACAAAAGAGGTAGAATCATGTAGTTCTTAGCTCCTTGTTGACTAAGTAATGAGTTCAATGTGTCACGTGGTTTGCAGAGATAGCATATTGTGTAGCTTTATGTTTAACTATCTGTTTGGGATTTTCTTACAACGTTAGGCTGTCTTAATTTTGGACTGATGAGCTGGAGAAAATGTGGCAAGTGAACAACAGCCGGTGACAACTCTGGAATATTCTAACCGAACATTGGGATCTGATTGTCACTCTTATAACGCACCTATAGCCCTAAGGTAATGGCGAACTATATAGACTCTTAGATTCACAGTTTCGCAAGCTGACCAGTAGGCTAGACCAGACCCTCATTATAAAGACGGGTTTAACTAATCTCTGAAAGAAGAGTATTTTTAAGGTAAAAAAGTCAAAATCTGGTTTATTATTACAATGTTATGAAGCTATACAGGATCATTAGTTATAGCGTAACTGAATATTATGAAGCTATACAGGATCATTAGTTATAGTGTAACTGAATATTATGAAGCTATACAGGATCATTAGTTATAGCGTAACTGAATATTATGAAGCTATACAGGATCATTAGTTATAGTGTAACTGAATCATTTGTTGTACAGCTAAATGTAGAAAAATATTAACGAAGTCAGGTTTTTATGTTTTAACTTCCAGAAATAAAACTAATATTTCGTTGAAGTAATTAAATGCCTTAGACTGTAATGGTTTTTTTTCCTTTACAAGACAACCTAAAATCAGTAAGTTCTTAGTTAGATAATCAATAAAGTGTTTAAACAGAAGGTTGTTGTAGGAACATTGTTCAAAATGTTATTGTGCTATTAGACTTAAAATTCCAAATAACAAAACAATAACCGTGTTGTTTGTTTGTTTTTGTTTTTCGAATTTCGTGCAAAGCTACTCGAGGGCTATCTGCGCTATCCGTCCGTAATTTAGCAGTGTAAAACTAGAGGGAAGGCAGCTAGTTATCACCACCCACCGCCAACTCTTGGGCTACTCTTTTACCAACGAATGGTGGGATTGACCGTCACATTATAACGCCCCCACGATTGAAAGGGCGAGCATGTTTCGTGCGACTGGGATCCGAACCCGCGATCCTCACATTATGAGTCGAACGCATTAACCCAGCTGGCCGTGTTACTCGAGTTAACTTTATCCATATTGATCATTATAAATATATCTTTGTGATTAGTAAAATATATTTAAAGAAATACAATAATTTGTATTACTATCCATAATCGTACTGCACTGTAATCATGATATTCACTTGTCTAGAAATACAACCCTGTGACCCTAAAGTAAAAAGAGTGATATATCACATTCTCTATTAAACAATTAAAAGTCTAGAAACGTGTATTTTCAAAACGCTCTAGCAACCTACCTTTGGTAACTATATTTAGAACACACCTTTAGTTGTAAATTTTACTAACACACACGCTTTTAGCCTGTTCGTGTTTAGTAATTCATACTTGTAACTCAGCTATGTTTAATTACACAAATTTCCAACCCACCTCTCTTTAACAGTACAACTTGGAATCTACCAATATTTAGTTACATAAACTTGTTACCCTCTCATAATTAGTGTCACAAATTGGGTACCCATCCATATCTTTGCATCCATACGTGTTGCATCCAACCCATATTTATGAACACAAACTTGTAACGTACCTATGTTTACTAACACAACTTAGAACCTACCCATATTCAGTTACACACAATTGTAACCCGCATATATTCAGTAGCACAAATTTTCAAATCAGCCATAATTAGTAGCAGAAACCTATCCACGTTTCGTAGCACAAAACAGTAACATATTATTGTTCAGTAACATAAACTTGTCGTCTACTCTTGTTCAGCAGTAATAACTTACTTATCCAAGTTTAGTAACACAAACTTGTTACCCTCCCAAAATGTTTGCCACGTGCCTCTATTTCGTAACATAAACGAGTAACCCATATTTGTTTCGTAACACAAACAGGTAGCATATCTTTGTTTCGTAACACAAATATGTGACCTGTCTTTGTTTCGTAACACAAATATGTGACCTGTCTTTGTTTAGCAACACAAATATGTGACCTGTCTTTGTTTAGCAACACAAATATGTGACCTGTCTTTGTTTCGTAACACAAATATGTGACCTGTCTTTGTTTAGCAACACAAATATGTGACCTGTCTTTGTTTCGTAACATAAATATGTAACACAAATGTGTGACCTGTCTTTGTTTCGTAACACAAATATGTGACCTGTCTTTGTTTCGTAACACAAATATTTGACCTGTCTTTGTTTCGTAACACAAATATCTGACCTGTCTTTGTTTAGTAACACAAATATGTGACCTGTCTTTGTTTAGCAACAAAAATTTGTAATTACATGTGTTAAGTAAATCGAACATTAACTTACTTTATGTAATAACAAAAACATGTAACCATTTGTTTTCAGTAAAACAATTACCCTATGAACCACGTTTTCATTAAATTAATAAATTAAAAATGACAACATCTTGTTGCCATCTATACAGTCGTGCAGTTATTTACTGAGATCATAAATCGATAAGTCCTGGCTGTAGTTCCTTATGAGACAGTTTTCTCCTGACGGAAATTGACGACTAAAAATAAAAGAAACCTATTGTCTATTACGTCCTACTAATTCACCTGTAATAGATAAATATAGGCGGGATTTCTACTCAAGTGTGACGTCACCCTGCCTGTGTAAATTGGATTTTTACGATGTGAAACAGAATTAAAAGTATGTTATGTAAATATGAAACTACGTAAGTGACTGTGCTCACATAGTAGAAACATTCTTTCGTGTACTATCCAGGTTATTTACTCAAAATTTGTATAATGTTTTAATAACTCTTAAATATACTCTTTCACGAACTTTCTTTGCAATTTCATCTTTCTTTGCATATCTTATTTTTAAAACTGAAATATATATATACTTAACTTTAAGCTGAAATCCTTAGACTGCAAAGACTATAGCTAGTTTTTCTTTGTAATCAGACTATTTCATGGATAAAACCAATGTTATTTACAGAGAAGACACCTAAACGTTATCTTGCCTGTTAAGTTTAATATTATTCTAACACTTACAATCATAATTCATAATTCAGTACCACCCTAACCCTAGGAAGTAGGCTTACGTTTATCTCGTCTGATACGTTTAGATCTCTGTAGAAAAAATGTAAAAGTAACTCATTTAGATAAAGCTAGCTTTTCATCTTATTAGAAACAAGGTGATTATAATAAAACAATAAGCTAGGTGTAACTGGTCAGTTACTGTAGTAAAGTAAATAATGGTCTCAGTAGGAAAAAGTTCAACAATTAGACAATTATAAAATCTTTGATCTCAGTAAAAAATTCTCAAAAAAATTAGAGTTAAACAAAAGTAATGAGACACTGTCTTGATTAAAGTAAAATATTCGATATTAGCATGATATAAATTAGTTTAAAATGAAAACTCTACGTTAGTGCAGTAAACTATTTGGTGTTACTAGAAATAAACTGGTAAAATAACACAATTAAACAAGGGTAATGTGTTATGGATTTGTAGAACAAAACCTTTGATGTCAGTAGTAACAGTTTGGTAAAAATAACACAATTAGTAAAAGTAATGTGATAATAACTGTACTGAAATGAAACCTTTGATCTTAATAGAAAAATATATTTTAAATAACACAGATATAAAAATGTACAGGGATAATGACTGTACTAAAATAGAACCTTTGGTCTAAAAAGAAAAAAATATTTAAAAAATATTATAATAACAAATTTAAACAACTTTACAAGGATAATTACTGCACTAAAGTAAAACTTCTGATCTTAATAGAAACAAGTTTATAAAAATAGCACAATAAAAGTAATGGGATATTTACTATACTAAAGCAAAGTGTGTAATAACTGAAAAGTAAACTGGATAAATTAAACATAAATATCCAGTGTCATCTAGAAAAATAGCTGTTTCAGAATGAGAAAAGTTGAATCTCATGTAGGTTATTTATATTATTTGTGAATTTCATAAACTAGACAGTTTCATAAAGTTAATGGTATCAGTCTTTGGCCAACTCAAACATGATTTTTTACAATACGTAACAAAAGTTAATATAAATTTTATAATATCATTGGTTACCCTAGTTAACGTTAGTTTATCAAGTCTTTTGAAACTGAAAACAAGGCTTATAATGTTATTATATAACATGCCTTAGCCCACTTAAACTTTTTTAATAGAACTACTTGTAACATCAAGCACAAGATGAATTAACCTAAATATTCATCGATTTTAGGTGTTATATAAAATGCTTTAGAAATACACGAGTTAATCTACCATTAAACAATTATAGACCTTTTTTATAATTCAACAGTTAAAGAATTATCTTGATGTGCACTATGGTTTAGTATTAAACATTAAACACCCGTGTTATCATTTGAATAATTAAAAACACAATTATTTTAAAAATTAAGAACTACCATTGTTAAATCATTATATGATTAAACAGCGTTATTGTTAATATATTAAATATTGCCATTTGAGTTATTAGAAAAACCATTATTGTTGATTCAGTAGATACCCCCATTCATTTACAATACGCTCTTAATTCATGTATAAACATTAACTGATATGTTTTATGTGTATTAATTAAGTGTATTTTATTAATCATTTTTTTTGTTAAAATATTGTATTCTTCTGTTATTTACCACTGATGAAGATATAGAGTCATATATAAATCTACAACAACTTCTTCTTACGTCACTGTTATTGCTAATGGCTGAGGAAATCTCCTGTTCTATACCATTTAAACGAATTTATTGACTCTCACATTTGTCATTTCACTAATCCAAATAAACAGTTTGTTCTAAATCAACGACAAACATACAAGTAGCATGTAACAAGTAACATACAAGTAGCATGTAACAAGTAACATGTAACATATTAGTAACACGCAAGTAACATGTAACAAGTAACATACAAGTAACACACAAGTAACAAGTAACACACAAGTAACAAGTAACACACAAGTAACACACAAGTAACAAGTAACATACAAGTAACGTACAAGTAACATACAAGTAACATGCCGAATCTAATTCATTTTAAAAATAAATATTTACTTTTAACTTAAATTCTTCTTTTGAGAGATGAAAGTTTTCAAAATATCTAATATTAACTTTCTCTCTTTCCTTCAAATTTTGGGTTTTTAATTTGTGTAATTTTATTAACATTTCTCGTGTAAAGGCACTAAACTGAGGTTAAACATTGAAGCATGTTTAGAATGATCCATCAATGTCTGTAATTTCACCCATATCACTTCAACAAGTCTAATAAGTCAACTTCATCCTTCGGTGAATTTATTTGTGAAAGTTAAACAATGAAACGTTGGATTTTCCCTTCATGTATATATAACTGAAGTGTTTAAGTAAGTCTAGGTAGAAGTAACAATTTCTATTTAAGTCATCTCATGGTGATTTATTTCTTTCATTCAACAATTTCGTCAGAGTTTTAAATTACTGCTATTGTTCCTATCAATCACTCATTCATGTAAAACCATGATTTTTATAAATATTTTCTGGCTTTTCTAGACAACTGTCAAGTGAAATTAATTTTGGTTTGATGTACTTTATCATTGTTTGAGTTCTTATGGATTATTATTTTTAAAATAATGCCTAGTTCACGTGAAAATAACGAATTAACTTATTTCTTCAATAAATAAATGCTACTGGCTACGTTTACTTTATAAAAAAAGCTGAATTTCTAAGTTCATGAAAAACATTTGAACAAACATTTCGAGAGTAATGATAACGTTAGCGCCGAAATGGTCGTACTTGTAGAACTTCCTCGCTAATCAATGAAGTGACTGAAAGAATAGACGTGTTAACCCTAAGTTGTTTATTTTACGCTGAAATCAGTCAATGATTGAATGTTCTATAGCTCATTATTATTTTACTTATTCTCGTTTTATTATAATTTCTACACACTAAACAAAATTTCTAAATAATTACATTAGCCCTCAAGTAACACACCGGTTTCTCTGCGGAGTTACAATGCTAGAAACTCAGTTCGATACCCTTGGTGGACAGACCGAAGATGGCCTGCCATGGCCAGATGATCAAAGCACTCGACCGGTAATCTGAGGATCGCAGGTTCGAATCGTTAGTAAAAGAATAGCCCAAGAGTTTGTGATGGGTGGTGATGACTACCTGCCTTCCCTCTAATCTTACACTGCTAACTTTGGGACGGCTAGCGCAGATAGGCCTCGAGTAGCTTTGAGCGAAATCAAAAACAAAACAGACCAAAGATAATCCTTTATATAGTTTTGTGCTTAATTACAAACAAACAATTATTAGATAATTTTCATTACTAGCGCCCTCTAGCAAACCTCCTAAATCAAGATATTAAAAATATAGATTATCTGATTATATTGCTTCCAATGTTTATTGATTTTATTTTCGGTGTTATGTTTCAATTTCTATACTATTATTTCCAGATCTTTGTCTTAGGTTAATTAAAGCTTGATTCCTGTCTTAAAAAGCTCTGAACGCAAAGATATAATACCAAATAATTCTACAGCGAAAAATTGTAATGAAGTTTGTATGTAAATTTATTAGCATTGTAAGAACTACAGTATTTACTTCTTATGGATAATAATAAAATATTGAAAGATTTTTTTTTTCTCGGAAGCTGAACGACAAACGTCTCTAATATGTATCATCTACTTACAAGAAGGCCCGGCATACTCGCCCTTTCAGCCGTGGGGGCGTTATAATGTGACCGTCAATCCCACTATTCGTTGGTAAAAGAATAGCCAAAGGGTTGGCGGTGGGTGGTGATGACTAACTGCCTACCTCTAGTCTTACACTGCTAAATTAGGGACGGCTAGCACAGATAGCCCTCGAGTAACTTTGTGCGATATTCCAAAACAAACAAACTTACAAGAATAGTTTCAACGGTGTGTTAAAAGGCAAATTTTGAAAATTATGTGTGTTTTTTCATTGGCTGATACAGTGGATTAACATAGCCTCACATTTTAATATATTTAAAAAAAATTCACATCTCTTTCTACTTTATAAGTAGTAAATATTTGAATTACGTGAAACTTTACTATGATACCTTATTATTTGTTTATAAAAAAGTAAACAACACTTTAATAATTAGCCCTAAAACAATCATTACAATGATAGTACGTTTATATTGCTGAAGGTTTCTGGTTCGTTCCACCCAGCAGACATATCGCACTGGGTAGCCTTGCATTAAAACAAAAATGTACTTAGCATCTTTTAAGTCTTGCATCATTTCTGACTCCAGGTTATCTTCATAAAATTGCTTAACAAACATATCAATAATATGAGGTTTTCATAACATATGCCAAATCAACTATGGTACGGTATAATCGAAACTAACGACTGTTTATTTGATAATAATACCGACTATTGAGTTTCAAATTAAGGAGCAGTTACAGGATTTGCTTACGAAGTGCTCTTTTAAGTTTAGATTTGTTTGCTTTTACGGTGGAACACGCACGCACAACAGATCATCTCTTATTGGCTGATCCCCAATAGACATTAACCAACTCCCTGCGCCTTCTAACTATGATTGTTTGTGGTCGATAGGTGAAACTGACGAGCTGGCAGACGCAGACAGCACGTGAGCGAAAATTACAAGTGATTTCAGGTGTGCTACTGTTGTGATGGATTCAACCTAAACTGATTTGGTTGCTTTTGTCACAGAATATTATTCAACTTTTGATAAGCACTTACAGATTCACCACTGTTGGCTGAATGACATTTCACGTGTACTGTTGAGAACACCAGGTCTTAACAGCTTCCGATGAACATCACTAATCACATGATTTTATGGATTTGGATTCTAACAAGTGTCAAAGGTAAGGCATAACAAAATAAAACTAAAGTGTATATATGTATATCAGGACGGTTGGTATGGGTAACAAAGAACCTAAAGATGACCTAAGAAGGTGGAAACATTGTTCTCTGCTTTATTAGTAAAAGTGTTAATAACCATACCAGCCGTCCTGGGATACATTTTAACTAAAGTGAATTTCTCGTCATCACAAATAAACTGTATATAGTTTTAGTAAGTGTCTGTTGAACAGAAGTTATATGAAATTGGGTTTAGAAAAATAAGATGATATTAGAAGTAAAACAGCTTTATTATGTGTCACCCAGGTTTGAAAACTCTTGATAATGTTTTCTGAACATAATCGTATCCAAACAGCTAATGATGGAAATTATTGAGCAAAATAAGAATTGGTTTGTACTTTAATTTTTGTAAAACATGTTATTTGTACGTAACCCTATCATTTGTTATAAACAAGCCTTTGTCGTAATTCAGTGCTCGATTTTAAAAGTTGTTCTTATATAATAATAAGGCACAGTTAATTTATAAATCTCAAAACTCATTCCCATAATGTAGCTTGAAGCTTCCACAGTGGTTCGTATTACTCAGCAGATAGCTGTCAGAAAAACACACACACTCTTATAATGCTGTGTTATATTTTCCCAGTTGTTCTCGTAACGCAGTGATAGTTTTAAACAACTGGCTTCGTAATGTAAGATTTCTAGAGTCGTTCTCATAACACAGTGTTAAATATTACAACCCGTTTTCATAAAGTAATTTCTGTTCCCATATTCTTTACAGAACTCTTGATTTAACAACGTAGTGTAATATTAGATTTATAGAGTAGCTCTAAAAAACGCATTATTAGATTCCCAGAGCAAAGTTGTTCTAATAATGTAGTTTTAAACATCTAAATTTTTTTCTATAGCGGTTTACCGCTGGTACAGCAGTAAGTCTACGGATTTACAATGCTAAAATAAGGGTTCGATTCCCCTCGGTGGACTCAGCTGATAGCTCAGTGTGGCTTTGCTATAAGAACAAACACACAAAAACACAAAACACACTCTCCTATAGTGTAATGTTAGTCACAGAATGGTTCTTGTACAGTTATTGGTTTCCAAAGTCGTTCTCATAATGCGATATTAGATTTCTGTAAACGTTTTTATACTGCAATGTTAGATTTTCAGAGTCATTCTTCCTGTGAAGTGTTAGACCTTCAAAATCGTTCTTATAATCCATGTTACACTTTTAGAGTCACCATCTTAATAAACGTTGGATCTTGTTTGTTTTGTAATTTCGCGCAAAGCTACTCAAGGGCTATCTGCGCTAGCCGTCCCTAATTTAGCAGTGTACAACTAGTGAGAAGGCAGCTAGTCATCACCAGACATCCCAAACTCATGGGATACTCTTTTACCAACTAATAGTGGGATTGGCCTTCACATTATAATATCTCCACGGCTGAAAGTGCGAGCATATTTGGTGTGACGGGGATTCGAACCCAAGACGCTCAGATTATGAGTCGAGCGTCTTAACCACCTAGTCATGCCGGGCGTACATTGGATCTTAGGGTATACGATTTGCCAAAGTAGTATTGGCTTTTCAGAGTTGCTCTAGTAATGTAATGTTATATTTATATAACTGTTCACAAAGTCCAATATTAGGTTTCTTATTTTTTTTTATAATAAAGTTTTAGATCGACGAGTTTCTCGCATAGTCTAGAGCAAATTTACTAAATCAGTTGCCCCGGCATGGCCAAGCACGTTAAGGCGTGCGACTCTTAATCTGAGGGTCGCAGGTTCGCATCCCTAGCGCGCCAATCATGCTCTCCCTTTCAGCCGTTGGAGCATTATAATGTGACGGTGAATCCCACTATTCGTTGGTAAAAGAGTAGCCCAAGAGTTGGCGGTGGGTGGTGATGACTTGCTGCCCTTCCTCTAGTCTTACACTGCTAAATTAGGGACAGCTAGCACAGATAGCCCTCGAGTAGCTTTGTGCGAAATTCCAAAACAAACCAAACAAAAAATCAGTTTGATAATGTAATTATAAATATCCAAGGTAGTTATCCTACGACACTAGTAGCCAGGTGGTTAAGACCCTTGACTCGTGATATGAGGGTTGCGGGTTCGAAACCCTCTCCTACCAAACATGTTCGCACTTTCAGCCGTAGAGGCTTTATAATGTGACGGCTACTCTCACTATTCGTTGGTAAAAGAATAGCCGAAGAGTTGCTGATGGGTGGTGATGACTAGCTGCCTTCCCTCTAGTTTTACACTGCCAAATTAGGGACGGCTATCGCAAATAATCCTCGTGCAGCTTTGCGCGAAATTCAAACTAAAAGAGACTTTTTGTAACTTGTAGTTGTTTTTATAGTGCAGCATTAGATTTTCAGACCTGCTCTCATAATAAAGTGTTTAATTTCTAGAATCATTCTCATAGTGCAATTATATTTCCATAAATGTTTTGATAGTTCAATGTTATATTTCTATTGTCGGTCTCAGATTGTAGCGTTAGATTTCGAGAATGGTTCTCATAGAATATAGTTAGAATTTTAGAAAGGTTCATGTGGTTTAGTAATAGATTTTCAAATTACTTCTCATAATAAACTGTTACATTTACAGAGTCATTGCCATATTCTACTGCCAGTGTCAAATTTTCAAAATTAGTATTGTTATACAGTGTTAGATTTTTATATCTTATAATATTGTGTGATGTTAGATTTGCAAAACAGTTTCAATAGTGTAATATTATAGTACCCCGCTGGTACAGTGGAAAGTCTAGGGATTTACAACGCTAAAATCAGATGTTCGATTCCTCTCGGTGGACTCAGCAGATAGCCTGATGTGGCTTTGCTACATGAAAAAAAAACACACGAACACAACACACACAATGTTATATTCCAGGAAGTTCAGTACTAGGTGATAATCCCAGGAGTTGAACCGACTGATACTGACCCATCATGAGGAGGCTAGCTGACATGCATGAGGTCAAAGAGGGTCCCTTTACTATTATTAGCTTTAGCCTTCTGGCTGTATAAATAAAAGTTGATGATCTACCATACAAGACTTTCCACGGTTTTTCATCTTACTAGTCCAGAAATGGTCAATATCCCCCAGTTATGCCACATCAGATTTGGTGAATGAGATTCTCTTACTAGCTTACTAGTTTACGTATTTAATTTTACCAAAGAAAAGTTTGAAACACAGACCAAGTTGTTTTCCTTTTTTTCCATTCATCTGGACACCACATACACTCTAAATTGTATGCAGCGCTGCTTTCGAATCAGTAACAAAATATGTTTGTAGCACTTTCTATTTGTGATTCATTCTCTTCAGCTATTCAAAGAAAACCTGTATAATGTTTGTCTGTAGTGGTCACATAATTCGATTCTTGTGTAAAGCTTGATTTCTACAATAGCCTTATGCAGAATGTTTTTGCTTCAAAGATTGGTGAACATCTAAGCAGTTTCCTCGCTACCTTTGACGTGTGAACCATCTCTAGGTATTGTGAAGAGTAACTGTCCGCCATGTTCGTTATATAGGTGCTGTCCAGTTTCTACATTTCATATCTAGACTGAGTTAGATATAGCCCATGTGGCATCAAACGTTTATTTCACGTGAAGGCATACGAGATCTGGTAGTGACCAATCATCCCAGGGTTGGCTGGACAGCATCTGTCTCTCAAGACTCCTTTTCTGTAGAGCTGGAATGTCCCATATGGAAAGTACAGTGACTCGTTGATGGAATTCATTGTAGTTACATTGACATTGCAAGACCCTAGTGAACAGGTTTACTTGTAAACATTTTTTTGTGTGTCTGTGATATTTCTTAGTTTTACCAGACCGCTGGTAATTGTATTAAAACGTTTGTTATAATAACGTAGAGAACAACGATTCAACCTTCTTAGGTCATCTTCAGGTTAGCATCTTCTTTCTTAATATATTTTACTTCTGTTGGGTTTCTCATCATTACAAAGGAACTGAAGTACATTATATAACCAACCTTAAACAGTTTTATCTTCTTATATATGTAAAAACAACTGGTATGGATAGAGAAAACTCTAAGTAAAGGAGCGAACAACGTTTCGACCTTCTTTGGTCATCGTCAGGTTCGCAAAGAAAGAGGTAAGTGACCGATAGCTGACCACATGTTTGAAGGCGGTTGTGTAACTGAGTGTAGGAATGTAGAGGGCGTGCTGAGATGTTTGATTATATTTATTAATATAGGTATAAAGGCGTTTTTTTGTATTGGTTTATTTTGGGCTTGAGTTGTTGTATAAGTAAGGCTTCTTTGCTTCTTGTTCGCTTCATCGTTGTTCGCTCCTCTATATGAAGCTTTCTCTGTCCATACCAGCCGTTTATATATATATAATTTTCTTTACAAGTGGGTTTTCTCGTAATCACAGTTTCATCTTCTTGTTTTATCTGGCTGTTCATTAGTAGTGTATAATAACAAATAAAATGTATACGACTCTGGTAGAATATAAGTGGCGATCTGCAACTCTATTTTATGTTGTAATTCTCAGTGTGATAATTTCTTTCGTAGCTGTTTTTACTTAGGTGTTGAGATGGCTGGTGAGTTGTTTATATTCCCACGTACTTAACTACTTCTTCCAAATGGATGGAAGCATATTTTATCAGCAGGTATGTTGTTGTATGTGTAGAACATAGCTGTAGTTTTGACAGAACTGATGGCCATTCGTGTGATACTACACAATTCTTCCAACTTACTGAAGGATGGTTCATCTTGCATTTAATTTTAGCTTTATTAAAGCATTTGTCATCAGCGATAATTAGAATACAGTATCCGGTTTAACTGTCAATGTGGATTAGGTCCACGTTTTAAATGTTAGAAATTAAAACAAAGAGTGATAATCTTGATGTAGAATGGTATTGATGTTGATTCAGTCTGAGTAACAAGCAGCTCTGAGTCATCATGATGCTGCAGAATGGTATTGATGTTGATTCAGTCTGAGTAACAAGCAGCTCTGAGTCATCATGATGCTGCAGAATGGTATTGATGTTGATTCAGCTGAGTAACAAGCAGTTCTGAGTCATCATGATGCTGCAGAATGGTATTGATGTTCATTCAGTCTGAGTAACAAGCAGCCCTGAGTCATCATGATGTATCTTCTCAGTTCAATTGCCACTTTTTACATATGTTACAAACACTAATGTCTAGTCTGAGAATTTTGTTAGTAAGAATGATTAGCTGTAGTCAGCAGTATATACTCCATATTTTAAATTACTACCATTGTGTTTTAATCAGTTTCAAAGCCTTTCCGTGAATTAGATGTGAATTCAGATATCATTTCTTTGAGAGTAACAGTAGTTGAATCTAATATTCAAGTCTTCTATCTACAACAATGATATTATACAGGCTGATGGTTTGACAATCTTTGAGATGTAAAAAAAAAACTATCCAATTGATTTGGAAATAATTTAATTATATCATCAATCCATATTTAAAGAATTATATCTATTACCCACCTATGATGATAATCTGACAATAGCTTGTAACCTTCATATATGTAGAAACACTTACATCATTCAGGCCTAGAACGTCATGTATAGATGTATATGTGTATCACCTTTAAGCTATAGATGGCTTCCATATCCCCCCAAGTCGTTGTAGCTCATATTCAGATTACTGAATCTCGAACCTGTCTTCTATGCACTACGGCCACTTTGGCTAATGTCTTGTTCATCATCTCTTCCTGAGTAGACATTGTAAGCGTCATAAATGACTGACATGACCATTCATGTTTTAGAAATAAACCAGTGGAAGTGCAGGAATGAAGTTAGTGTAAATCTGGCCTTGATTTACAGTTCATTTCATGTTATATTTTATGCTCTGTAAGCTGATCACGCCCTCTGGCTGGATGGTTTGGATCATTTCTTGACAACATGAACTCAGACCAAGCTTTACTTCATAATTCCCAAACTTTATAAATATCACTGTTCCACCAGTATAGGATGGTTCTTTCACAGAACTTTTTGCTTAGGGTAGCATTTCTCAGCATTTGCAATACAAGTAACCTGCTCATTGACTCCTTAACCTGTCACACATTACTAACATTAAAGTATAGCGAAAAACCACTACGATTTATATACGAGTATTCTGTCAGATTTCTTACTGAAATGTCTTTCACTTCTTGTGGAACGTCACGTAACCGCGCCTTCTGCAGACCAGTTGTTGGGACAAAACTGCTTTAGGGAACAAATGCATTTATTTGTTTTTGAATTTTGCTCAAAGGTACGCGAGGGATATCTGCGCTAATAGTTCCTAATTTAGCAATGTACGACTAGAGGGAAGGCAGCTATTCATTACCATTCACTGCTAACTTTTGGGCTACTCTTTTACCAACAAACAGTGAGATTGACCTTCACGCTATAACGCCCCAACAGTTGAAAGAGCGAGCATGTTTGGTGTGACGGGGATTCGAGACCAATTGGGGTAACAGAACTGATAGGACACTTGGCAACCTTGTATATATTTCTATATTGTTTTATGATTTATGTTTTCCAATCATCTGGTTTGTACAGATATGAATGTGACCTGAAACTCAATTAATCTTGTTGGTCTACCGAAGTTTAACAGCCTAAACTTGGTGGCTACACTGTGGAGAGCGGATTTTAAACCTTTGTCACCACTAATGTCTTCATTTTCAACCCAGTTGAATTGTTTGGAATTGAAATCTCTTACAACCAAATACGCAGAAGTGTTGTCAGACAGGTCAAACTGAGATCTGTGTCAGACAGGTCAAACTGAGATCTCCAATATTCTAGTAGAATGTTCTACGTTACATTTCAAACACACATTGTTGTTTGGATGTGTGTGAATAAACTCATGTGTATTTTCCGGATAGTTTGTAGTTTGCATCAATGATTGTACTAGTGAAAGCTGCCATGATCATTATATCACATCTTGCTGTTGTCGAACTGTAATTTTTATCGCCACCTTTGAGTCAGCACCTGGTATACTGTTAAAACTAGGTATAGTAAACTCCTTAGGGTCTAAGAGCTCAGTCTCTTGAAAGAATATGATGGAAAATTCATAGAACTTCTTAGACCAGTATTTTTCCCCTTATCCTCCCAACATTTCAGTAACTCAATATAATTTAGACTCGCGGAGTCCATGCACGTTCTACGCATGCGATCCTTTCCTCGAGCTCCATATTAATAACAGGTTAGGCTTCAGATATATTCTCACATTCCTTTATCAGGTTTTCGGAATGTTCACAGGGTGCAATACATAATTCTAGATGTGTTATCATAATACAATGCTAGAGTTTCATTTTTCTCATAACGTAGTTTCAGATTTCCAGAGAACAATAAAGTTTTTGTAATATAGATTTTTTTTTCTTAAACTCGTGTTTATACGGAACGTGTCGAAATTCGAAAGAAAAATTAGGGAGTTGAGGCATTCCAATTAATTTACCTATTTATTTAACCACACAAAATCAAATATTTGGACACTAAGATACGGTCTTTCTAAAATTCCTTTCAAAATTTAAAAACACCTCCTGCAGTGTTGATATTACGAATATGCATATCACCTTCAAAAGTTTTAATTAGTATCTACTTTTCTGCCCGTATTATGAGCAGAAAGTCTTCATAACATGTTTGAGTGAATCATCCATATTTTTGCCCTTCTTATTAAGATTGTCAGGACACAACAAAATATTGAACACAATATTTAAAAGTTTCACATCAATCCTAGTCGAAAATCAAATTTTAAAAAATGTTCCAACATGCTTATTGCACGCACACTTCCTTTAAAGTATAACAAAAAAAATTGTAACATATTTTCCTTAGAACGAAAAGAAAGAAACAGCATAACAAAAACTGACAAATCAGTACAAAATATTTTAATACCACAGCATTACGTGAATATTATTATTTAATTGTTTCACAATACATCCGTAAGGATCGTTCTTGCTCATCCTTAAGCCTAAATTTCAATTTTAATTTATCTTCTTCTTTGTCATGTTTATACGTAATGGACGACCAGGTGTAAGTTTCCTCAAATTATATTGTTCTGCTTGTATTTGTTTGTTTGTTTGTTTGTTTTGGAATTTTGCACAAAGCTACTCGAGGGCTATCTGTGCTAGCCGTCCCTAATTTAGCAGTGTAAGACTAGAGGGAAGGCAGCTAGTCATCACTATCCACCGCCAACTCTTGGGCTTCTCTTTTACCAACGAATAGTGGGATTGACCGTAACATTATAACGCCCCCACGGCTGAAAGGGCGAGCATATTTGGTGTGACGGGGATTTGAACCCGCAACCCTCAAATTACGAGTCGAGTGCTTTAACCACCTGACCATGCCAGGCCTCGTTAAACGATCGATCGAATGACCAAACCCTGGATAGAGAGAGCTAACCGGAAGATGAGAGATGGAATTGGTTCTACTAAGTACAACCCCGACGTTTTCCCAAATTGAAGAGAGCTAACCGGAAGATGAGAGATGGAATTGGTTCTACTAAGTACAACCCGACGTCTTCCCAAATTGAAGAGAGAGCTAACCGGAAGATGAGAGATGGAATTGGTTCTACTAAGTACAACCCCGACGTTTTCCCAAATTGAAGAGAGAGCTAACCGGAAGATGAGAGATGGAATTGGTTCTACTAAGTACAACCCGACGTCTTCCCAAATTGAAGAGAGCTAACCGGAAGATGAGAGATGGAATTGGTTCTACTAAGTACAACCCCGACGTCTTCCCAAATTGAAAGAGAGCTAACCGGAAGATGAGAGATGGAATTGGTTCTACTAAGTACAACCCCGACGTCTTCCCAAATTGAAGAGAGAGCTAACCGGAAGATGAGAGATGGAATTGGTTCTACTAAGTACAACCCCGACGTCTTCCCAAATTGAAGAGAGAGCTAACCGGAAGATGAGAGATGGAATTGGTTCTACTAAGTACAACCCCGACGTCTTCCCAAATTGAAGAGAGAGCTAACCGGAAGATGAGAGATGGAATTGGTTCTACTAAGTACAACCCCGACGTCTTCCCAAATTGAAGAGAGAGCTAACCGGAAGATGAGAGATGGAATTGGTTCTACTAAGTACAACCCCGACGTCTTCCCAAATTGAAGAGAGAGCTAACCGGAAGATGAGAGATGGAATTGGTTCTACTAAGTACAACCCCGACGTCTTCCCAAATTGAAGAGAGAGCTAACCGGAAGATGAGAGATGGAATTGGTTCTACTAAGTACAACCCCGACGTTTTCCCAAATTGAAGAGGAGCTAACCGGAAGATGAGAGATGGAATTGGTTCTACTAAGTACAACCCCGACGTTTTCCCAAATTGAAGAGAGAGCTAACCGGAAGATGAGAGATGGAATTGGTTCTACTAAGTACAACCCCGACGTTTTCCCAAATTGAAGAGAGAGCTAACCGGAAGATGAGAGATGGAATTGGTTCTACTAAGTACAACCCCGACGTTTTCCCAAATTGAAGAGGGAGCTAACCGGAAGATGAGAGACGGAATTGGTTCTACTAAGTACAACCCCGACGTTTTCCCAAATTGAAGAGGGAGCTAACCGGAAGATGAGAGATGGAATTGGTTCTACTAAGTACAACCCCGACGTTTTCCCAAATTGAAGAGAGAGCTAACCGGAGAATGAGAGATGGAATTGGTTCTACTAAGTACAACCCCGACGTCTTCCCAAATTATATCATATATAAATTATTTTCAGACAGAATAATTATATAAGTTTATACAATATAATCGACGTCACACACTCGTCTTAAGTTTCTTATGGCATACTATTAATCGCTACGGTCTGTTTTAGTGTGGTAAGACTATTTGATATTTTTCTCTCTAAACACAGACAGAGAATTAATGAATATTTGATAACCGTTGGAGATCGATGTCTTATGATAGGACTTGTTTTCCTTTCTTTCGGCTTGTCATTAAAACAGCTAGCTTTTTATTTTCTACTGTTTAAAGGACCAGAAAGTAATAGACTCCTTAGCTTAAAGCGTTACCTGGTAAAGAACCTGTCTTGTCACTTATTGTCTGACAAAGTTTACTGGATGAAACAAGGTTCCGAAGATAAAAAAAAAACACTCGAACAATAGCATCCGAAAGTTGTATAACAAAGGATATAACACGATACTTAAAACTATCAATATGTTGGTTTTCTAGAATGCAAAAGCTGTGGGTCCCTAAGGAGATAACTTCTTCCATATTCTTTTGATGAATGTTAGTCGTAAATTCCCACAGCTGGTAAAACCTCTACGGTAAAGATTATTGTATTCATGTGTACATTGTTGTGAGGTGCAAACTTCTAACATATTAGTGCATTGGTCTCAAAACTTTGAAAAATAATTTTCAAGTGATTTCTTTCCCAATCCTCAGCGTCGGTGTTATATGGCAATCCTCGGTGTTACATGGTGCGTGTTTCGTTTAGTGGAGCGTTTATTGTACTTATCCATAGCAATTATTTTGGGCGTTGATGTAATAAAACGTCGCTTATATTCACTATATACGTTTAAAGCAAACAGTGTGTGTTTGACCGTATTTGTAGGTTTACGTGTAATGCTGTCTAATTTATAAAGAATCACGTGTTGTGTTTGGCAATGCTTGTAGGTTCTAGAGCAGTAATTATAAGCACAAGTGTAATGTTTGGGTCTTTAGCGCCAATATTCAATAGTCTACAGCTTTACAATAACGCACGGCTGTTTTAATATATTTGTATGTATATATAGATATATAGTTCTGTGTGTTCAAATCTAGTGTTTGTTATAATCCTAGCTTTTAAACTTGTCAAGTACATTTCGATACTTGCAGATTTTAACATGTAATTGTCAAGTTGAGTTTTATTACGAATTTCACTTACTTTTGTAATTTTCTTTAGAGGTTTCACTTGGATTTCGTGTTAGTTTGAGACACTTTTATCAAGAGTTTCCTAAATGCTGCTCGCTATTGGCAATAAATCCATTCTAAACACACGAACTCCTGAACTTTGTTTAAAGACACACTAAAAATGGAACGCGCTGGTAGTAAATGCCACGTAAAAACAATCTCTTGTCGTATCTCTGCACATAGCTATGTAACGTTAACCGTAAGAAACGTATTATCTAAAACAATCCGGTGTATCTAAAAATAACTAGGAAGACCCAGCTATCATTCTATTCATTATCCGTCACTGTGTTATACCAGTGTCGGTGAACTACATCCATCATCAGTAACCCTAGACAAGACTTCTTTCCTTGGTGAACTGTGTATTAAAATTATTGTGTTTTAGTTGTCTTTTATTCAACACAATGAACCTATATTTATATAGTTTATGAATAATTTATAAATGTTCAGTATTTTTCAAATTCTATTTAGACATAGGTTCGTTGTGGTGAGTAAAAGACATCTAAAAGTTATCGTCTTATCAAGTGTACACAGCTGGAATTTGTTCCAGTTTTCCAAGAAGTTATCGTAAACTGTTTTTGTAGTTTTATAGGAAAGCACAACTTAAAGCTATAATAGTTATTATGTCGGTTTCAGAGAGGAAAATGGAAAATAAAACACTTGTGAGCTTTCCAATTTGTGAAATTTAATTTTTTATCAATGGACATGTAATATTAAACTACTTACCTGCTACTTACAGAATGTAAGCAAATACAGTAAGTAAGATGTTTAGAACTTACTGGGATAAACACAAAATCCATTCAATTTGAGAATAATACCATGGAAACTGAAACTACAAACAAAACCATACAGCTTTACGTACAGTAAGAAGTTCACCAAAGATGGTTGAACAGGGCAATCGTTTTTTTAATTGCTGACGTCAGAAATAGCTTAATACTCAAGGTGGCGCTATAGGCGTTATTCCCTGACTGTTGATATTTGTTTTTAATCTTTCACATCATGTGGCTTGGTTAACGAAATGTTACTGCTTTAATAAGTCTACGCTTGATATACGATATCTAATTAGTAAAAAGTAAAGCGAAAGAGACGAATAAATAAATGTAATGTTTCCCCAGAAATAAAAAAATATAGTTAGTATTAACAACTTGTTAATAACACATCTTTTAAATACAGTCCACAGATAAACAGTCATGCAAACTCTAATCGTAACCTTGGATAAAGATGGTTAGTCTACAAGAAAACTAAAATACACGAACCTTGAGTTTCACAGCTGTTTTGTTTTTAATAATATCAAATTTACAAGTTACAAGTTCATGGAAGAATTTTTGAAACGATAGATTAAAATATTTTGAGTTAAACGTTAGATACGCTCAACCGGGCAAATTTTTTTCAATTTACTAAGTTAAACGATGTACGGTACTCTACTGTACGAAATATTGTGTAGGGCGGAGTCTAGCGATTATTTTGACTTTGCACATATATAAATTAAAAGAGACACAAATCTGGACAAGTGTTTGTTGGTTGTTGTATTTTTTTCAATTTCGCACTAAGCTACTCGACGGCTATCTGTGCTAGCTGTCCCTAATTTAGCAGTGTAAGACTAGAGGGAAGCAGGAAGTCATCACAGCCCACCGCCAACTCTTGAGCTACTCTTTTACCAATGAATGACTGTCACATTATGACGCCCCCATGGCTGAAAGGGCGAGCATGTTTGGCGCGACAGAGATGCGAACCAGGGACCCTCAGCTTACGAGTTGCACGCCTGAACACACTTGTCCATGCCGGGCTACTGGACAACTGACTAATGTACCTGTTTTTCTAACAAGAAGACTCAGGACTGAATTTCGATCCATGCCACTATACACTTTATTTATCTGAACTTTGATAACTAAAGACAAACAGGACAATTGTACGTTTCACAAATACGACATCTACTCTTGACCATGGTTTCGCCTGATGATGCTTTTACCATATTAGGATTTATTTGAAGACAACAAAAGAGTAGATGTTAAAAATATGGTGTAAGTGAGTTAGCGGTTTCTATCTCATGATATTAGAACTAATTATTAATTAGTTATATGTTACGAACCCCCAAAAAGGAAATAATTATAATTATGTTTAAATATACGCAAAACGGTTACATTTCAACTTAATTATTAGCTCTTTTTATTTGTTTTTTTTCTCGTTACGAAACATATTCATTGTTCTCTTATTGTAATTCTTTGTTGAATTCATATCTTACTGTTTGACTTTACTCATCGTGTCACGTGCACTAGAATCGTCAATTGTTTTCTCGTGTAACAGTTTTTAAATGTCTTTTTGGTTTCTGTAGAATCACGTAGCGCCTCATTTTGTGTCTCTTTCTGTTAGCTTTTACTTTTTAATAAGTCTTTAACAATAAATGTTAACGTTAGAGCACTACTGACACTTTCTAAAACGTCCGCGTTATGATAAATATTTCTTTCAAAACTTGATTAAAATCAAGACATGATAAACTGTTTATACAAGTGTATGCTAACAAGCCATCAGTTGAAGACATCAAGGACCGTTTGTAGAAGTGTATGCTAACAAGCCATGAGTTGAAGACACCAAGGACTGTTTGTAAAAACAGCTAAAATGGGATAATACATCATTTAAAAATGAACTAAGCCATTTTAATAAATAAATACAAGCCTTTAATAAATAGAACACAAGTAGTAGGTTTATATTTATACTAATTCAAGGTTGTATTGTTGACATCACTAATTAGATGTACTTAAATGTTGTGTACAATTGCGCTGAATACCCGATGATGTCACGGTAACTAAACGTTGTTTTTTTCAATTATGTATTTCTATCCCATGTTAACTGTTGTTATATTTTAAATTTTGTAAAGTGTGTGAAAGCTCCAATATATATACTGAAAACTGATATTGAAGACATGATTCATTGTTTATTGCAGTTTGTCCTAACAAGCCATCATTTAAAGACATGAAACAGTGTTAGTTGAAGTGTGTACTGACCAGCTATCATATGAAAATATTAAACATTGTTTGTTAACGTATATGTTAACAAGCAATCATCTGGAGATATTAAGCATTGATCGTTGAATAATGTACTAACAAGCCATCATTTGGAGACATGATTTAATATTTATTGAAGTGTCTGGTAACAAGCTATCATTTAAAAACATGATTCAATGTTTGTTTAAGTGTCTGGTAACAAGCCATCATTTGAAAACATGATTCGATGTTTGTTTAAGTGTCTGGTAACAAGCTATCATTTGAAAACATGATTCGATGTTTGTTTAAGTGTCTGGTAACAAGCTATCATTTGAAAACATGATTCAATGTTTGTTTAAGTGTCTGGTAACAAGCCATCATTTAAAAACATGATTCAATGTTTGTTTAAGTGTCTGGTAACAAGCCATCATTTGAAAACATGATTCGATGTTTGTTTAAGTGTCTGGTAACAAGCTATCATTTGAAAACATGATTCAATGTTTGTTTAAGTGTCTGGTAACAAGCTATCATTTGAAAACATGATTCAATGTTTGTTTAAGTGTCTGGTAACAAGCTATCATTTGAAAACATGATTCAATGTTTGTTTAAGTGTCTGGTAACAAGCCATCATTTGAAAACATGATTCAATGTTTGTTTAAGTGTCTGGTAACAAGCCATCATTTGAAAACATGATTCGATGTTTGTTTAAGTGTCTGGTAACAAGCTATCATTTGAAAACATGATTCAATGTTTGTTTAAGTGTCTGGTAACAAGCTATCATTTGAAAACATGATTCAATGTTTGTTTAAGTGTCTGGTAACAAGCTATCATTTGAAAACATGATTCAATGTTTGTTTAAGTGTCTGGTAACAAGCCATCATTTGAAAACATGATTCAATGTTTGTTTAAGTGTCTGGTAACAAGCCATCATTTGAAAACATGATTCAATGTTTGTTTAAGTGTCTGGTAACAAGCCATCATTTGAAAACATGATTCGATGTTTGTTTAAGTGTCTGGTAACAAGCTATCATTTGAAAACATGATTCGATGTTTGTTTAAGTGTCTGGTAACAAGCCATCATTTGAAAACATGATTCGATGTTTGTTTAAGTGTCTGGTAACAAGCTATCATTTGAAAACATGATTCAATGTTTGTTTAAGTGTCTGGTAACAAGCCATCATTTGAAAACATGATTCAATGTTTATTGCAATGTGTACTGACAACAAGCCATCATTTGAAGACAGTAAATACTGTTTACTGAAATTTGCACTAACAAGCGATGATTTCAAACACATGAAACATTAAATGTGTGCTAACAAATTAACGCCCCCCAATGGTATGTCTGCGGACTTACAACGCTAAAAACCGGGTTTCGATACCAGTGATGGGCAGAGCACAGATAGCCCATTGTGTAGCTTTGTGCTTAATTCAAAACAACAACAATAAATTAACAGTTTCATAGATTACTATGTGTGTGTGATATATTATTATATATCCCTTGTGTCTCGACTGGTTTGGGCTCGTGCTACATACGAAAAACAAACCAATTTTGTTATTATAGTGGGGTTTGGGGTTACCGAATTGCATTTATAGTCTCTTCACACTGAAACCTAAACATTCGAACTTAGAACTCAGTCGGGTTTGAACACAAGAAACAAAAATAAGAACACAAATTATGTGTATATAAATATTGAAAAATCAATTTTTTTCTCTTTGTAAGAAACAAAACCCGCTTTTCTGAATACCCTGACTTAGAGGAACTTGTCTTCAGACTTTCAATAAGACAATTCTTTTTCAATTTCAGTACATTTATGATAATATATTGCTAACACTGTTATGAAACTTACAGGAGTAACTAATACGTAAAAATTACTGTGTAAAAATATGTAACAATAATATGTAATATGTAAAAATTACTTTATCCCAACCTCAGTTTATTTTAGAACTCCAAATCAGTGAACGTAGTAACATGTATTATACAAACATTTAGTCAACACAAACATCAGAGATGTTTAAAGCCTCATTCTGCTTTGATTTATTCGACAAAGTTCGCGTTAATTCTCAAGAGAAGAAAACTATCCAATAGTATAACCAGCATTACGAGTGTTTCTTATGTAGCGGCTTTTTCAAAGACATTTCTCCATTAGCTCAGAGAGAGTGGATTTTAATTATGTATGCAAAACGCACGAGGTGAATACTGAGTCTTGATGTCAAACTAAGCAGTGTTTATTTTATATAATGTGTCTTTACTGTACAAACCAAAGGGGGCAAACAGTTCTACGAGCTAAACCTAAGTATTTATGCGATGAACGAATGTTATTTCAGTGAGCAAAAAACAATAACAGTTTCTTGAGTTCACTGAGTAAGTGAAAACAGATTTCAGCAAGAAGAAAAAAAGACCTTTAGACTCATATATGAAATTCAGATCAATTATCCTCGTCTGATGAACAGTTTGATCTTGTTTTAGTTTACTATACTGATAAGATTATCTTATATTTCGATAACGTTTCACACTTTTCATTAAATGTTTAGAATATTCCAACTAAATTTTAATCGTCTTGTTGAGTTTCTAAATATTTTAAGTTCTAATCATTCGATTAAGCGTTTGAAACATTCTGCATAGGTTGTAATAGTCCGACTAAGTATTTTTTAGATTCGAAAGAAAAGTTTCATTCTATATATGTAAAAACGGCTGGTATGGATAGAGGAAAGTTCTATGCAGAGGAGCAAACAACGTTTCGACCTTCTTTGATCATCGTCAGAAGAAGGTCGAAACGATGTTCGCTCTCTTCATGATGCTTTCTCTACCCATACCAGCCGTTTTTACACACATGTTTTTCTCTGCAAGTGGGTTTTCGTCATCACGGAAAAGTTTCATTCGTCTAATTACGAGGTTTCAGTAAATTTAAATATGAAGTTGTCATAGTTGAAGAACATTCGACACCATCATGTGTATTGTTTTACTAATAAAAAGACAATGAAATAAAATATTGAAAAACTAATTTGTATATAAATAATTATATATTTGATCATGCATGTTGAACTGGTTTTATTATTATATCAATATATTAAACACAATTAGCAATAAGATCTACAATTATTTCAGCGCGACCTTTTTGTTTAACTCTCCAAAATGTCTTCATAGCTGGTATATTATATTTCTGTTTAACTGTTCAGAATGTCTCCATAGCTGGAATACTGTACTTATGTTTAACTCTTCAGAATGTCTTCATAGCTGGTATATTGTATTTCTGTTTAACTCTCTAAAATGTCTTCATAGCTGGTATATTGTATTTCTGTTTAACTCTCCAAAATGTCCTCATAGCTGGTATACTGTATTTCTGTTTAACTGTTCAGAACGTCTTCATAGCTGGTATACTGTACTTATGTTTAACTCTTCAGAATGTCTTCATAGCTGGTATATTATATTTCTGTTTAACTCTCCAAAATGTCCTCATAGCTGGTATACTGTATTTCTGTTTAACTGTTCAGAATGTCTCCATAGCTGGTATACTGTATTTATGTTTAACTCTACAGAAAGTTTTAGTAGAAGTTATATTTTAAATATCAATTACCAGAAGATATTTTAAAAACAGCTGTAACGTTTTATTTGGTTTAAATGTACTTACAATTCACACACTTTCAAGTAAATATTTCATAATAAGATGATTAGTCGAATAAAAGGCTTGCAACTGTTAAGCATATAAAAATCATGTCTAGGTACCGTTTACCTATCTATAATACAAAGACATAGCTTGAAAACAATAATTTTTCTTCGTTTTAAATTGATTGTTTTATTAGTCGCTAGCGCCATCTTGTGTAGCTCGTGTAACATACATCGTTAGTTCGTATATTTTATTACTAAGCTTAGAAAGATATTACTTTCCTACTGAGTATAAAAATCAGTTATGTTGTATCACTCTATGGTGTACAACTGAGAGAAATAACTCTTCAGTCCATAGTGCAATACTAGTGCAATAAAGGTAGAAACAAAAGTTTGTTAGTATGATCCCAATATTTACACAAAGATGCACAAGGATTATCTGTGTTAGCCGTTCCTAATTTTGGACTCATAGACCAAAATAAGTGCATTTAGTTATTGGATTCCACAGCAAACTGTTAGACTACGTTTGTCTGTTTAAAAGTAGGGTTTGATTTTTGTCCTTACAATATGCCTCGACCAAAAGTCAAGTATATAATTTCGTTTTTTTTGTGTTTGTGACAACGGGGTTCTAGTACTGAACTCTCACATCCTTAGTCAAACAAAGTAACTATAAAAATATTAGTTGTTAAACAAAATGAGTCAGTTGTTTCAATGTTTCAAATAACAAAGATTAATAATTTAGTCATAAAATAGTTATACGATCAGCACGGTACTCCCTCCTCGGAATACATACACAATAGAAGTTCATTAACAATAATTTTTTAAAATTAATCTGTCTGCTTAATTTGAATATCTTTTCCCGTTTTGGAATACGTTAATACATTAATTTCACTTATTGCGCAATAGATGGCAGTGCTGTACAATATTTAACAAAGTACGAGTTGTGTGGCAGTTAATTTGAAACTACAAATTATTTTAATTTCTCAGTTAAGAACATACCTATCCAATATTTGAAGAACTCATTAAGTTTGGATTTTGTTTTTCAATGCAGAGGGAGCTGTTGGAGTTTTCCAATGTTGTAATACATTTAAATTAGCATCTCATTCCGGTTTCTTTTGATTACGTGTAAGATTTCTAGTCATTTCTTGTTATGGATCAATCGCCGACATACAATACTGAAACTGCTTTAACTATTATTCACTTATTTTGTACAATAACAAGTACTGGACAGTTAGAAATGAGCTTAACCAATCACAGTTTCCTGAATCATTAGAAAGAACTCTTGTTTTTCTCATAATAAGCAGGGACCCGGCATGGCTAAGCGCGTTAAGGCGTGCGACTCGTAATCCGAGGGTCGCGGGTTCGCATCCCCGTCGCGCCAAACATACTCACCCTTTCAGCCGTAGGTGCGTTATAATGTGACGGTCAATCCCACTATTCGTTGGTAAAAGAATAGCCAAAGGGTTGGCGGTGGGTGGTGATGACTAACTGCCTTCCCTCTAGTCTTACACTGCTAAATTAGGGACGGCTAGCACAGATACCCCTCGAGTAGCTTTGTGCGAAGTTAAAAAAAACACAAAACAATTATAATAAGCTTAGTATAATCAGCTAGCTCAAGCTGTAAGAGGGAATATAAGATAATCAACTTTCAACAATTTTTTATACACGAGAACCAGAACTCTCTCTTATTCATAGTTTTGTTTCTACACAAATATGGCTTTGATTCAACAGATATCACGATCCTCTGGAGACTAGATCCGAAACAATTTGACTTTGAACTTACAGCAGGTCTAACTCTACATGTGTGAAATGTTCACTAAACGTAGCAGCAATATGACATAAAAATGTTTTAAAATAATGAAATGAAGACAGCAGCTATATTTACTTAGCTAAAATGGAGTAGCTAGTTTACATTAGGGAGTAGCTCCTTCTGTTCTCGGTTCTACTAACGACTACTATAAGGAATAATGTCTTGGTTTCTCGACAACACAGTCTTCGAACTTTAAACTTGATTGTTGTTATACTGTTGGGTTAGAGTCTCTACTCTATATCTCATTTAGTATATCGGTCACTTCTCTTATGCCTTGGAGGAATTTAAAATCCTATAACTGAGCTATACTGCAAAAACAAATTGTTTTCTTTGTTTATTTGAGTCACCCGCTGGGACAGCTGTAAGTCTTCGAATTTACAACGCTAAAATTAGAGATTCGATTCTGCTCGGTGGACACAACAGATAGCCTGATGTGGCTTTGCTATAAGAAAAACACTCACACACACATTATTTCCAAAGAAACATAAAGTCAATAAATGTGTTATTCTTAACTGATATACTTACTATAGGGAAGATAGATAGCCAACAGTACCAACCGCCAACTCTTGGGCCATTCTTTTACGACTGAATAATGTAATTTGAAAATCACTCCTATAATACACCCACGACCTCCGACCCTTCTCCTCATCCCCCCCAAAAATAAACTGTGATGGTACTTTTTAGCAGCAAAAGGACATGAATCACGAATCCCTGGATTTAGAGAATGCTAAACTCTTGTCATGTCCAGACCCAAATGGTTTGGTTGATGTTTGAATGTAATTTTAACTACCAAGTATACATTATAATAAATGGATATACATGTTTAATGTAGTTTTAACCACCTACTATACGGAAAAGGTTCAAATGTTGTTTTATTTAATTTTAGCTACAAAGTACAACTCTAAAGATTTATGGTTCGTGTCCCGTTAATCATCTAAATAATTCTTTGAATTTTTTTGTCTATTGTTCCCGTTGCACATAATCAACAGAAAAAAACAACATTAAACATCATGTGAAATACAATAGTATAGGTATTAGTGTGGGTTTCGGTTTTAATGACTATATTTGCAATAATATACACAAACTTAGGTCTCTTGTTATTATCAATACAACTTAATGCTGTTTCTTAAATTCATGGTGTCTTAGGTCTATTTATGCAAACTATGAAATATAACTGCAGGTATAATTTGAATGTATAAAATTATAAACAAAGACACAAGTAAGAAGAGGAATGCTAAAGAGTTCTTTGATCGAATTCTGAATATCGTACTCTAATGTTTCTACACATTTTGACACGTATTTAAATCAACTGAGCCACGGCCTTGAGGGATTCACAAAGAATCTATGTTTGCAGACGCCGTAACTTACATGAATCTAAAGCGTAAAACTAAACTTCAAACCCGAATTTGGTTTAAGTGAAATAGAAAACAACAAAAATCACACACTATCGGTCGTGATAGGCATGATGGTAAACATATAGATATGTGTCGAGTTTAGTCAATCCGAAGTGTTCTGGAATTGAAAAGAAATTTTCTCCTCAGCGAAGACAAAAAAAAACAAACAATCTTAAATGTGAAACACTATCTGTAGGTAATTACGATTTGAACTCTGCGATAGAATAATTAAAAGCACTGTGAAAAAAAATTGTAATTAAACTCAGGGCATTCAACGCCATAATAGAAATCATTTTCACGTAGACTCTGCCATGAACATTATAATACTGGCACGTTATCGAGTCCTTTATATATCATAGGAACTGTTTGTTTCAACTTTCTCGCGTATGCCTACAAAAGTGCTGTCTACACAGTCGTCCATAATTCTGAGTTGGTGGAGAGAAAACAGCTAGTCAACAGCATCCACTGCCTATTCTTTAGCTACTCTTATCTGACTAGAATAAGTGATTTGATTGTCACTCTTATTGCACACCTTTAGTTCCGAAGTTCTGAATGTGTTTCTGTGGTAAAAATTTAGCCTAACGTTAAAACTCAGGTTTACAGTTTGATTCATTGACAAGTCCTAACAGGCTTGCACTAACTTCATAAGTCACTTAAGTGTTTTTTACTCTACAAATTTAATCAGTTCATACTAGCTCTATAATAGCTTCAACGTATGGATTTAAATTAGAGCTTAGTACAAAATTGCTTATTTTTAATTGTTATATGTCGGACATTCAGAGTTTTTTTATTTCGCGCAAAGCTACTCGAGGGCTATCTGCGCTAGCTGTCCCTAATTTTGCAGTGTAATAGTAGAGAGAAGGAAGCTAGTCATCGCCACCCACCGCCAACTCTTGGGCTACTCTTTTACCAGCGAATAATGGGATTGACCGTAACGTTATAACGTCCCCACGGCTGACAGAGGATTCAAACCCGCGATCTTCAGGTTACGGGTCGAGCGCTCCAACCATCTGGCCATGACGAGCCGACTTAATAAGCTAGTGTACATAAGATGTTCCTTTGTAATCCCGTATCATTTTAGAATACTTTTACGGCAGAAAGGTCAAAGTTAAAAAGTAATTATAAAACACTGCTTTTTAAGCGGAATATGTTGTTTCTTGGTATTACATCACTTTTGGAAAATGGAATATAGAATAGTATTATTTAAGCGACACGAGTCTCAGTCCTAGAGGCTTAATAACACAATACAATTGTTGTTCGGAGTGATGAGTCTTTCTCCTAAAGGCTTAGCGACACATCATTGTAAAATTCAAATATAAAACATTGTTCATTTAGTGATTTCATTAGCATAATTAACAGTGTATGAGAAAGAACTAGTGGTAATAAAAGTAATACTATGGAAGAGATGATGTAATACCGTTGTTATAACGTGTGTAGCACAACCTGCAAAATACGGTGACACTTGGAATAACGTCTGTAACGTTGGAAGCAACATGAATAACACATAAAATAATCTGAATAACACATGAAGTAACTTGGTTATAAATAGAGTGGCACAGCGGTATGTCTGCGAACTCACAACGCCAGAACTCGGGTTTCAACACGCCTCGTGGGCAGAGTACGGATAGACCACTATGTAGCTATGTGCTTAACTACAAACAAACAGACAAATTAACAATAGCAGCAATCTAAATAATATATGAATGAATCTGATTAACAACAGTATTAATCTGAAAAAATCAAATAAAACTGGCAGTAGCCTAAATAAAACTGGAGTTATATGAGACATTTATAATGAATAAGACTTATAAAAACGAACATGGTGACCGAGCTGATTGATAAGTTGCTATGCAGCTTTTAAGAGAATTTTCGAGAGAATGTTTTAAAGCATGCTTTACGGTGTCCAACGTTCAAACACCTTGCATTTGCATGTTCTGAGGGAAAAAGTAAAAACAAAAATATGATTCTACTGAAAATGTTGGACCTCGTATTGCATGGTGGGTAATTATGGATGAGGACATGTCAGTTGTTATACTTCATATGCATATTTGCTTTGAATGATAATGAGAAATATTGTCGTTTCCCTATCATCAGATGAAAGCAATATTTTCCATAATTTTGTGTTTATTTTAAATAAGCCATATATATATCTTGTCTATGCATCAGTTAAGACAGTGCTCCTAGTAAAATCCTTTAACTAAATAACAAAAGTTATTTTGAAGCTATTTTTATATTTGTATATTTCACCACTCAAAGAAACTGCGTTAAAGCTTGATCTGGGAGGAATAAAGAACTGGCACAATAATTTTCCATTTTAACACTATTCATACAGAAGAAAAAACACTGAAAATGAAAACTTTATTTTTCAGAACCATGGTAACTACCAAGGCAAAAATAAAGTAACCTTAATAGTTATGAACGTTTCGGACTAATTCAGTAGCTCAGTCATTTCTGAATACGAAATAAATATTTAGATATATATATAAACCAACAATAGTCCCTATGCAAGTTTCTTTACTGAAAGATTTTGTTAACATCCACATCATACTATAATGAAACTCTTGCTTGTATGATACTAGAAAAACATTTTTACTGCGGAATGTGCATCACCCAACTTCACGAAATTTGTAATCTGTGTGCATGTAGATTTGCAATGGCAGTCATGATTTTCCCGTTTTACCTCCGTTTCCCGTCAGAGAGAACTTTATTCTTTTCCACTCTTAGGGTGCAGATATGACGTCAAACATGGATCTAATGCACTGGCGACACAGGTAATGGTTATAACTTGTTCAAAATAACAGCTCTGTAATATACACATCCCGTTTATTGATATATTTATATACATGTGTCGTTTTTGTTATTTAGTCTCAAAGCTACACAAAGCCATCTGCGCATAGCTGTCTCTAAAGTTGAACTGACAGACTAGAAGGAAGGCAGCTAAGCCACAATATCTCTCGACAACACTTGGACTACTATTGTATGACCCAATAGTAGGATTTCCCTATCATCTTGTACACACAAAATTCGAACCCTCTGATTCACAGTTCGAGCATGTTAACCACTAAACTACGCTCGATCAATATATGTCCGACATTTTGACACTTGGGCACAAAAATAGAAATTCTTAATAAAATCGAAAATTCTCCCCGAAATATTCTTTGTTACGAAACGTCAGGGAAACATTTATAAAGATTAAAAAATAATAAATCAGACCCTTTTACGTGTCCTTCTTAAACTTGATGTTTCTAAACAACATGGAAGTTCTTAAAATGATAGAACGTTACTGATAATCATGAGCTTCAGAGATAAGAAATAGTCCAGGGTCATAAACCTATAGAGGTCAGTGGTGAGAGAGATAGTCCATACCATAACTTAACGAAGCTGGAGGTAGAAGATAGTTCATGGTCAAAAGTCTAGTGAGATTGGTGGTGGGAAATAAGCTATGTATTAAGTTTGACTAAATCAGTCAAAGGTCAAAGGTCTGACGAGGTCAGAGGTGGAAATATTCAATGGTCATAAACCTAACACAGTCGAGAATAAATCATGATCTCAGTGAGGTGGTAGATAGGAACTAATCCATGTTCATAAACTTAGCGAGGTTGGATATTAAGAAATACTCCATGATCATAAGCCTTTCCACATCGATAGTAGGAAATAGTTCACGTTCGTAAGCCTAACGTGGCTGTTGATAGAAAGAGCCAATGACAGTAAGCTTAAGAAGGTTAGTGATAATCGTTAATCAAAGGCAGATCACATGAATGCATGTTCGAAATTTCATTATTGGTATAACTTAATGTTACGACATTAAAGAATTCTCTCCGTGGATAATTTTAATCAAGAAAAGAAGGCTAGAAAAATGCTTATACATTTACTAGCATTTGGTATTTAAATCTAAACCTCACCTGAGAGGCAGAGGAGTAGACAACCAGATAAAACCCAAAGATGCAAACATAAATATCCCAAACTTAAAACCAGTCACAAAATGGAATGTACCAGTTAACATGATTCACTTCTGAAATAACTCCTGTCCCAAACAACTTCGTCAGTTGAAAATGTCCACGTGTTCAACGACGGGTAGATGCTCGAACCTTGGACCTTTCGATTTTTAGTCTACACGATATGCTTTTATATGACTTGATATTATTGAAATTATGATAGTTTATCTTGATAATTAACTACTTGTAACAACATAACCAATTAATCTGGAAACCCGATTTTTCAAACTAATGAACATAATATGATTTTCAGTAACAAAGTGGTACTTTGTAATATCAAAATAACAGATTTTAAGTAAGTTTACCTTAGGCAGGTTTAATACTCTCTTTTTTTTTTAGTTATCTTGTTGTTACAATTTTAATTTGATATTTTAGATTTTTAACTAAGTTTCTTATTTACATTGTAAAGATTTCTCCAGTTCTAAAACAATAAAGATAAATAAGATTCTTAACCATATACCTGGTTCTTGCACGTAATGTTTAACAAATAACATTTTAGTAATAACTGTTTATCATGTTGGTTGAAATAGAACCAGCAAGAACAGGGAATCCTGACACGAAAATATTTTGTGTTTTCTGAAGACTTCTTCTTATCACGCATTTATTCCATCGGGAAGTTCATGGTGTCACGGAGAATGATTATGAATGGGGATTTGTACTTTGGTCTAACTATTAAAGATATCCGAGTCAGACCCAGTGTTTATTTCGTTGGCCTCATGTGGTTGGAAAAATGGCGTGCGTCTGCGTCATTCACGTGCACTAAGGCAGTATAGCAAGAAAAAAATTTAAATGGCTGTCAAACACATAAAATATGAAATTGAGTAAAGTAAAAGGCTTTAGAATCTCTTTGGGGCAAGAACTTCCTACAGTTTTTTATGGTGTTAAAAGGTTGAGGTGTTAGAATGTTTTCAGCACAGACTTAGAGACACAACTAGTTTCGTAGTATAAATAGATAGCATGTGGAATATAGTATTGGCTCTCTGGACTTGTGTTTGTTTTGCTTTTAAAAGGTATTTTGAGCGACATATCAAACACAACGTAAAATAACAGTCGAACTTCCGCAATCCTATAAAATAGCTAGCTTAGAACAACTAGAAACAGATTTTTAACAACTCTTTAACATTTTACACCTGAAGAATAAAAGTACTTGTAATACGCTTTGTGCAGAAGTTTTTATGTTTCTTTCAACTAGACTAAACGCAATCTTAAATCAATGAACAAAGTCTTAACGAACTATTCAAGGCCAGATTTCAGTCTCGATCATCCTTTTTATTGTATCCACGGTTGACAAGAAACTGAAAGCTATTGTTAACTTAAGAATACTCAGTTTTTTAAGCGGAGAATCACTATATTATTCAGTTATCAATATTCAGGTTTTTCCACTGGACAAGAATTATATTTTTGAAGTAAAAATTATCGCCGATGAGGTGATTAAAACAACATTGTCGTGCAAAAATAATAATCACATATTTATGTTAACAATAGTCATGTTTTACAATAAAGACCACATTGTTAACAGTGCTCAGGTTATTCTACACTTAATAATACTAACAATGTCGAGTGATTGATAACCACATTGTTCAGTTTATAATAATCATATTGTTTGGCAAGAGCAATGATCACATCGTTACAGTCCGATACGAAGATTATTGTTTGTTAATAAGCACAAACATATATAATAGTTATTTGTGATGTTCCCAACACAGGTATCGAAACCCACTTTTTAGGGTTATGAGCTTTCAGAATTGCTACTGGAGAGCTTCACATCATTGACTGCACAATCAACATAAAACACACATTGTTGAAGGACTAACAATTATACTTTTTAGTTTTCTCTATTCACGAAGTAACACCAATAATATCAATCAACACTACAATATCAAAATTCTCAAGCTATAACCATATTGATTAAACAATAACAATCGCTACATTTTGATCAGACAACATGCGGTGAATAATATCGTTATTCATTAAAAATAGTAACCACGTCGTTGATTTAATAATAACAATATCGTTAAAAAAACAATAGTCACATTGTTAAATTAGTAATACTAATATCGTTAAGTAAACAATAGTCACATTGTTAAATTAGTAATACCAATATCGTTAAGTAAACAATACTCACATTGGTAAAGTAGTAATACCAATATCGTTAAATAAACAATACTCACATTGTTAAATTAGTAATGCCAATATCGTTAGGAAAACAATAGTTACATTGTTAAATTAGTAATGCCAATATCGTTAAGTAAACAATAGTCACATTGTTAAATTAGTCATACCAATATCGTTAAGTAAACAATAATCACATTGTTAAATTAGTAATGACAATATCGTTAAGTAAACAATAGTCACATTGTTAAATTAATAATACCAATATCCTTAAGTAAACAATAGTCTAGTCACATTGTTAAATTAGTAATACCAATATCGTTAAGAAAACAATAGTTACATTGTTAAATTACTAATACCAATATCGTTAAGTAAACAATAGTCACATTGTTAAATTAGTAATACCAATATCGTTAAGTAAACAATAGTCACATTGTTAAATTAGTAATACCAATATCGTTAAGTAAACAATACTCACATTGTTAAACTAGTAATACCTATATCGTTAAATAAACAACACTCACATTGTTAAATTAGTAATGCCAATATCGTTAAGAAAACAATAGTCACATTGTTAAATTAGTAATACCAATATCGTTAAGTAAACAATAGTCACATAGGTTAAATTAGTCATACCAATATCGTTAAGTAAACGATAATCACATTGTTAAATTAGTAATGCCAATATCGTTAAGTAAACAATAGTCACATTGTTAAATGAATAATACCAATACCGTTAAGTAAACAATAGTCACATTGTTAAATTAGTAATACTAATCTCGTTAGGAAAAAAATAGTCATATTGTTAAGGTAGTAATACCAATATCGTTAGGTAAACAATACTCACATTGTTAAGGTAGTAATACCAATATCGTTAAATAAACAATACTCACATTGTTAAATTAGTAATGCCAATATCGTTAAGAAAACAATAGTTACATTGTTAAATTAGTAACACCACTATCGTTAAGTAAACAATAGTCACATTGTTTAATTAGTAATACCAATATCGTTAAGTAAACAATAGTCACATTTTTAAATTAGTAATACCAATATCGTTAAGTAAACAATAGTCACATTGTTAAAGTAGTAATACCAATATCGTTAAATAAACAATACTCACATTGTTAAATTAGTAATGCCAATATCGTTAGGAAAACAACATTCACATTGTTAAATTAGTAATACCAATATCGTTAAGTAAACAATAGTCACATTGTTAAATTAGTAATACCAATATCGTTAAGTAAACAATAGTCACATTGTTAAAGTAGTAATACCAATATCGTTAAATAAACAATACTCACATTGTTAAATTAGTAATGCCAATATCGTTAGGAAAACAATAGTTACAATGTTAAATTAGTCATACCAATATCGTTAGGAAAACAATAGTCACATTGTGAAATTAGTAATATCAATATCGTTAAGTAAACAATACTCACATTGTTAAATTAGTCACACCAATATCGTTAAGTAAACAATAATCACATTGTTAAATTAGTAATTCCAATATAGTTAAGTAAACAATAGTTACATTGTTAAATTAGTAATACCAATCTCGTTAATTAACAATAGTCACATTGTTAAATTAGTAATACCAATATCGTTAACAAAACAATAGTCACATTGTTAAATTAGTAATACCAATATCGTTAAGTAGACAATAATCACATTGTAAAATTAGCAATGCCAATATCGTTAAGAAAACAATAGTTACATTGTTAAATTAATAATACCAATATCGTTAGGTAAAAAATAGTCATATTATTAAATTAGTAATACCAATATCGTTAGGTAAACAATAGTCACATTGTTAAATTAGTAATACCAATATCGTTAAGAAAACAATAGTTACATTGTTAAATTAGTAATACCACTATCGTTAAGTAAACAATAGTCACATTGTTAAATTAGTAATACCAATATCGTTAAGTAAACAATAGTCACATTGTTAAATTAGTAATACCAATATCGCTAAGTAAACAATAGTCACATTGTTAACTTAGTAATACCAATATCGTTAAGAAAACAATAGTTACATTGTTAATTTAGTAATACCAATATCGTTAACAAAACAATAGTCACATTGTTAAATTAGTAATACCAATATCGTTAAGTAGACAATAATCACATTGTAAAATTAGCAATGCCAATATCGTTAAGAAAACAATAGTTACATTGTTAAATTAGTAATACCAATATCGTTAGGTAAAAAATAGTCATATTATTAAATTAGTAATACCAATATCGTTAGGTAAACAATAGTCACATTGTTAAATTAGTAATACCAATATCGTTAAGAAAACAATAGTTACATTGTTAAATTAGTGATACCAATATCGTTAAGTAAACAATAGTCACATTGTTAAATTAGTAATACCAATATCGCTAAGTAAACAATAGTCACATTGTTAAATTAGTAATACCAATATCGTTAAGAAAACAATAGTTACATTGTTAATTTAGTAATACCAATATCGTTAAGTAAACAATACTCACATTGTTAAATTAGTAATGCCAATATCGTTAAGTAAACAATAGTCACATTGTTAAATTAGTAATACCAATATCGTTAAGTAAACAATAGTCACATTGTTATATTAGTAATACCAATATGGTTAAGTAAATAATAGTAAAATTATTAAATTAGACATACCAATATCGTTAAGTAAACAATAATCACATTGTTAAATTATTAAGGCCAATATCGTTAAGTAAACAATACTCACATTGTTGAAGTAGTAATACCAATATCGTTAAATAAACAACACTCACATTGTTAAATTAGTAATGCCAATATCGTTAAGAAAACAATAGTCACATTGTTAAATTAGTAATACCAATATCGTTAAGTAAACAATAGTCACATTGTTAAATTAGTAATACCAATATCGTTATGTAAACAGTAGTCACATTGTTAAATTAGTCATACCAATATCGTTAACAAAACAATAGTCACATTGTTAAATTAGCAATACCAATATCGTTAAGTAGACAATAATCACATTGTAAAATTAGCAATGGCACTATCGTTAAGTAAACAATAGTCACATTGTTAAATTGGTGATACCAATATCGTTAAGTAAACAATAGTCACATTGTTAAATTAGTAATACCAATCTCGTTAAGTAAAGAATAGTCACATTTTAAATTACTAATACCAATCTCGTTAAGTAAACAATAGTCACTTTGTTAACTTAGTAATACCAATCTCGTTAACTAAACAATAGTCACATTGTTAAAATAGTAATACCAATATCGTTGGGTAAACAATAGTTACATTGTTAAATTAGTAATACCAATATAGTTAAGAAAACAATAGTCACATTGTTAAATTAGTAATACCAATATCGTTAGGTAAACAATAGTAAAATTGTTAAATTAGTAATACCAATATCGTTAAGAAACCAACAGTCACATTGTTAAATTAGTAATACCAATATCGTTAAGAAAACAATAGTCACATTGTTAAAATAGTAATACCAATATCGTTGGGTAAACAATAGTTATATTGTTAAATTAGTAATACCAATATAGTTAAGAAAACAATAGTCACATTGTTAAATTAGTAATACCAATATCGTTGGGTAAACAATAGTTACATTGTTAAATTAGTAATACCAATATCGTTAAAAACCAATAGTCACATTGTTAAATTAGTAATACCAATATCGTTAAGAAAACAATAGCCACATTGTTAAATTATCAATACCAATATCGTTAAGTAAACAATAGTCACATTGTTATATTAGTCATACCAATATCGTTAAGAGAACAATAGTTACATTGTTAAATTAGTAATACCAATATCCTTAAATAAACAATAATGATATTTTTAAAATAGTAATACCAATATGGTTAAGTAAAGAATAGTCGCATTGTTAAATTAGTAATACCAATATCGTTAAGTAAACAATAGTCACATTGTTAAATTAGCAATACCAATCTCGTTAATTAAACAATAGTCACATTGTTAAGTTAGTAATACCAATATCTCTAAGTAAACAATAGTTATATTGTTAAATTTGTAATATCAATATCGTTAAGTAAACAATAGTCACATTTTTAAATTAGTCATACTAATATGGTTAAGTAAACAATAATCACATTGTTATGTTAATAATACCAATATCGTTAGGTAAACAATAGTCACATTTTTAAATTAGTAGAGCTCATGTTGTTGAGTTGATAATACTCATATTATAAACTTAACAGAAACTAGATTGTTGAATAACAAACACTTTTGTGGTTTTCTTCCAACTGTAGACAAGAAATGGAACATTAAAGTTTCCTCGATCACTTGCCTTGTAATTCGTTCCCTTACATTACAATGTTATTATAACATCAGATTATACAATATAAGTTAATATGATCAATATACCACTGTGATATTCAGTGTTAACGAATAAGCGAACAATTTCGCAATAATAAGAATGTAATCGCTGAGAAACGATGATAGGTGTGAAAATATGGAGAACAGAGGAAGAACTAATACAGCACGAAAATACTGTATTAAACAAAACATAATACGAACAAAGTTACTGGGTTAATTAAGTCAGCAGTTTCCACAACTTTGTAGAACATGAAAGATTGCGTAAGAAAGTAACTGAGCTATGACGTACATTACAGATGTTGCTAGACATCACTCAATATGCTATCAAACATCTTGCCTATCTGACTCTTTACGTGGCCTGGCACGGCCAGGTGTTCAGGACGCTCGACTCACTATCTGCAGATAGCAAATTCGAATCCCATCACCTACAATGTTCGCCTTTTCAGCTGTAAGGGCGTTGTAATGTGTCAATCAATCCCAGGAAACGTTAGTCAGTATAGTCCAAGAATTGGCGGTGTTGACTAGTTGCATTTCTTCTAGTCTATCACTACTCAGTTAGAGATGGTTAGCGCAGATAGTTCTCAAGAGCTTTGTGAAAAATTCAACAAAAAATATGCTCTTTCGTCTTTAAACTAAACTGAGCTTTAACATTTATGGCCAAGCGTGTTAAAGCGTGTTACTCGTAATCTTAGGGTCGCGGGTTCGCATCCCGTCGCGCTAAACATACTCGCCCATTTCAGCCGTGGGGCGTTATAATGTGACGGTCAATCCCACTATTCGTTGGTAAAGAGTAGCCCAAGAGTTGGCGGTGGATGGTGATGACTAGCTGCCTTCCCTCTAGTCTCACACTGCTAAATTAGGGACGGCTAGCACAGATAGCCCTCGAGTAGCTTTGTTCGAAATTCAAAAACAAAAACATTTATGTTGCTGAAAACAGCCTTATAAATTATTGCTGGTTCTATGCTAAAACCCTTATTTGAATATGTTTACAATAGACATTTTAAAACGGTTTCCTTTCTGTGAGCATTAATCATAGACCAGCTGCAGATCAAAGGTTGATCTACTTGTTTAACCATGTGAGCTCGGTTTAAATCTGTCATGGTTAATATTATTTACACTGGAATCACCTATGTAGAAACTTATAGAATTACATATGTGATAAGATTATAGAATTACGTATCTAGCAAAACTTTGGCTGTGTGTATTTAAGCGAACCACTACATATAAAGAGTATTGGAAGGAACAGTTAATAAAACTACAGAGCAGCGTGTTTAGTAAAATTATAGAATCGTGTTTTTAGTAAGACTTTGAAAAAAAAATTAATAAGGTTAGACAAGAATCATATAAATACTTTGTATATTATAAAAAATTAGCATCTGTTGAAGACTAAAAATCGCTTAGTTACACTTAATATTATAAAACATTCGTGTATGTTCACACACGAAAATCATATTATCACACCATGAGATATAAGACATTAGCAACTCTCTCTACCTGGTAATCACACGTTTACACTGTTGATATAAAACACTTATACTTACACAACTCACATTGTTAACCTGTATATTATTCTATTTCCAAATCACAATGTTATAGTATAAATTTCAAAACACTTAGTTAATAAACAAAGTAGTTATTGTAAACTAAGATAGAAACAAACTTACTAAACACTATTAAACCCGGCACGGCCAGGTGGTTAAGGGACTCAACTCGTAATCCGAGGGTTGTGGGTTCGAATCCCCGTCACACCAAACATGCTCGTCCTTTCAGCCGTGGGGGCGTTATAATGTGACGGTCGATCCCACTATTCGTTGGTAAAAGAGTAGCCCAAGAGTTAGCGGTGAGTGGTGATGACTAGCTGCCTTCCCTCTAATCTTACACTGCTAAATTAGGGACGGCTAGTGCAGATAGCTCTCGTGTAGCTTTGCAGAAATTCCAAAACAAATAAACTGAATATTATTAATAACTGTCTTTCTCCAATTGACGATTGTTCTCCTGTAACGTCATTGTGACGTAAGCATTCTTGTCACTACATCTAATAAGACCCAGATGCTATCAGTACTACAAAGTCATTAAAATGTACTGCGAATATAATATATTAAGTCGTAACTTAATGTTGGCATTGCTTTGAGTGTTGTGAAATAAAAAAATAAATTATGTTTTTAACATAAAGGTTTTCCCTTTAAAATGAATACCAGAAGACTATGTTAGTCCTGTTAGAAGTAAAATAACATTTCTCTAAGCATTTAGCAGTAGATTGCTTTGGATTGAAATATATAACAAATTACAACTGAAATTTACCCACAGCACTTTATTTTATCATATTCAACTGCAATGCAATGAACCAAAGTAATACGGTTATAAATAGGATCTATTTCCGTTAATAAAAGCATTCCAGTGGCATAATGGTATGTCTGTGGCTTCACAAGTCTTCACCACTAAAACCCATAACACAAAACACAGCCAGCAGAAATAACATAAACTAGTTTTCGAAACATGTTATCCATCAGAACCTAGGCGTTCTGAATCTCCTCCTATAACACTATGTAACACAAATTTTGTTCCTGGATAGTATGTGTTATTTCTTAATCGCTTATGTTGTAAAAGTACAGAAAAAGCCATTATTCCCTTCAAACTTTGCTTTTGTGACCTGATTAATGAAATTTAGAAAATAACCTATTTTCTATGTAAAAACAGGCAAATTTGCACATTTTCATTTACATAAGGTCTGAATAAAATAACATATGAATCAAAATTTGCATGTATTTATACTAAAGTTACACAAAATGAACAAAAATGTTTAAAAGTGAGAAGTTTTTCGAGATTTGCGACTGTAATGTAAATCACTTTCACGTATCAGCCCCAAATATAGTCTCCCATCATGTTTTTGTTATACGCTCTTTGGTAGCGGCGTTCAATGTCCAGTATATCTTGATGGAAGCGCTCGCCTTGTTCCTCTGAGTATGCTTCCATGTTCTCCTTGAATTTATCAAGATGAGCGTCCAGGATATGGACTTTCAGGGACATCCTGCAGCCCATTTTTCCGTAGTTCTTCACAAGAGCCTCGAACCATTGCGACAAAGCTGCCCCAAGCTTTTTTTCCTTCCTACTGAGCTTCTTGGGAACTTCTGTGCACTTCAGGATCTTCTTTATTTGTAGTCCAACGAAGACACCAACTTTGACCTTTGCCTCAGACAGATACTTGAAAGCTGCAGACTCCTTATCAAGAGTTGTGACAAATTGTTTCATAAGACCCAATTTTATGTGCAATGGTGGGAACAACACCTTCTGGAGGTCAACTAGTGGCTCACACTTCACATTGTGCCTCCCCACAGAGAACTCGGTCCGTTATGGCCAGTGCTTCCTGTTGTAGTGCCCTGCGCTATCCCTACTGTCCCAAAGGTAAAGAAAACAGGGAAACTTGGTAAAGCCTCCATGGAGACACATCAGGAATGTCAACATTTTAAAGTCTCCGATCATACTTCAAGGCAGATGCTGTCACAGAGACATTTTCGCTCTTGTCTTGATAAATTGGCCACAAACATAGCAGAATGTGACTGGAGAATGCTTGCATCTTCTTGATGCCATCTCTAATAAAATCAGATAGGTCTATGTGTTTACTTAGACAGCTAGAACTAAACTGAAGTGGTGAATGGTGAGCCCCTGTATATATATTACTGTGGAAAGTTCTAGAAAATTCTAAAAGGTTTTTGAAAATTCTCATAAGTTTTACAACATTCTAGAAAGTTCTTGAAAATTCTTGTAAATTCAACAAAAATTCTCTATCAGCTTCTCAGCACTGAATCTATCTGGAATGTTGTGGAAAATGGGTAAATTTGAAAATTTCCTTACCCAGGTCACAGTTTAAGGAGAAAAATAGGTCTTTTGCATTTACATTAGGCATAAGCAATTGGGAAATAACACTTTCTGCTCAGGAACAAGAAAAAATATAACTTTTGTTACATAGTGTAATTAGCACACGTTACATGCGCCGCAAAAAACCATCCATGAAGAAGTTTCATTCTTACAATGTTTTGCTAATTACTTACTAAAGTAGTTAGAGAAACAAAGTTAAAAATCACAAAGAAGAGTCACTTAACACATTTACAAAGTATACAGCACTACACAAAACCTATAGGTATATTTTACGATTTGCACTATCCCATATATAGAAAATATTAGCACACTTCTATTAGAAATTTCGGAAAGAATAGTACATCAACATAACCTGTCTTTAACGTTTTAATTTTTTTCATCATTGGAATGAAAAATAAAAAACCAGTGTAGGGGAATTTTATAACGAACCCATCTAACCAGGAAAGATTTACAGAATACAGTTATCCAGCCTTAAACATAAGTGAAACAGGACGTAACATGATTGGTTTGGTTTATGAATTTCGCGCAAATACTCCAGAGCTATGTGCGCTAGCCGTCCCTAATTTTGCAGTATAAGACTAGAGAGAAGGCAGTTAGTCATCACCACTCACCGCCAACTCTTGGACTACTCTTTTATCAATGAAGAGTGGGATTGACCGTCACATTATAACGCCCCCACGGCTAAAAGAGCGTGTATGTTTGATGTGACGGTGATTCGAACCTGCGACCCTCGGATTACGAGTCGAGTGTCTTAACCACCTGGCCTGGACGTAACTTAAAAATCAGCTTAAACGAACACACACAGAACATTCGAGCTTTCATGTGCATATGAACAAAACGAAACAAAGATATTTTTTTTCTGAGCACATTATTACAGTATTAAACATGACTCTGATGTTAACAGTAAAAGAACCAAACGTTTCGCATAAAATATTCCATATTTTGTTATATTCATTTTTTTTTTGTTTTCTTCCTTTAGTTCAGCCGTAAACAAATTATCTATAAATATATGTAGATACATAAGTAACCAGTATCATTTCTAAAATGTATACACATTATTAGATTGTTAAATATTGATTTAAATAACAAAACTTTCATCATCATCTACCACTCGATTCCGTCAAGGAACATAGGGCCGCAATCACTTGCGGTTTCATGAACAGGTATTTAAGTGAGGAGGTTGTTAGCCCACTGCACCGAGCCGTCCCTAATTTAGTAGTGATAGACTAGAGGGAAGGCAGCTAGTCATCACCACCAACTCTTGGGCTACTCTTTTACCAACGAATAGTGGAATTGACCGTCACAGTTAAACGCCCTCACGGCTGGGAGGGCGAGCATGTTTGGCGCAACTCGGGCGCGAACCCGCGACCCTCAGATTACGAAGCGCACGCCTTAACGCGCTGGGCCATGCCAGGCCAACAAAACTTTATCTATCGTTAAAACTTGTCTGCTTAAGAATGATTGCACCAGTGAAACGTTGTACCTGTTCTAAAAATAAGACTTCCTTAGTGTATAAGCTATAATTTGTAACAAAATTAAAACAAAATCATTGTTACGATATCAGTTGTTATAATGTTTGCGACTTTTACAAGTCATGACGTGGTTCGTTAAATCTAGAGCTCTTCACTCAGTTGGTATACAACAAACACAGCATTGGTCAGAACACTATTTAAGTAAGTCATTTGATACAACAACTATTGTTGTGTTACGTACAATATGTAAAAGTTGGCGAAGAGCAATTACACTTATATTTGTTGTATACATCATTAAAGGGTTACATTAAGATTGTAGCGTTTAAAAAGGGTAACGGATTTAACACTAATTGAAATAATAGTTAGTTGTTCGAACAATTTACTGGAATCTAACTTAAGCCTCCAACATAATACTCTGTCGAGATTGTGTTTGGTTAAAAGTCAGAATTATTTATTTGCATGTTTTGTCTATTTACAAACTTTATTTAAATAAAAGAAAATAATTACAACAATCTTAAGAAATTGAGTAGACCATAACTTTAACGTCATGTATAAAAAGACCGATTGTCCCGTCTATATGACTTGGACAAAATCTTTGAAGGTCAGTCAAATGACTCAGCGGTCAGTCTGCAGGTTTAAGATACTAAAATACACTTCTTGATATCCCTGGTTTGCAGAGCACAGATAGTCCAGTGTGTAGCTCTGAACGTAACAACAATCAAACTAAATGAGTATAACAAACACATGAACTTGTAGCGGAATTTTTATTTGTTTGCTGGGGCCTGGCATGGCCTAGCGCGTTAAGGCGTGCTCTTCGTAATCTGAGGGTCGCGGGTTCGCGCCCGAGTCGCGCCAAACATGCTCGCCCTCCCAGCCGTGGGGGCGTTATAATGTGACGGTCAATCCCACTTTTCATTGGTAAAAGAGTAGCCCAAGAGTTGGCGGTGGGTGGTGATAACTAGCTGCCTTCCCTCTAGTCTTAGAGCAAATTTATTTGCTTGCTTGTTTTGAATTAAGAGCAAACTACACAATGGGCTATCTGAGCTCTGCCCACCACGGGTATCGAATTCCTTTTCTAGCGGTGTGAGTCTACAGACATAACGCTTTTTTACTATGGGCATAATTTTAACCTAACAAACTTGATATGCCCTCAACATTGAAGAGTCTGTGTGGGACATGAGACCTCATTCAACTAATTGACATTTTGACCAATCACTGACCTACTTTGTGTTAGGTTTAGTTTGAATCGTATGAAGTTGATATAGGTCGTGATCAATTCCTCCAATGTGCAAGTTTCTAACATTTAGTAATTTATTAAGAAAACAAACTCCTTCCATTTTTACACAGTTCATGACGACGATTGTTTGTTTGTTTTTTTTAATTTCGCGCAAAGCTACTCAAGGGCTATCTGTGCTAGCCGTCCCTAATTTAGCAGTGTAAGACTAGAGGGAAGGCAGCTAGTCATCACCACCCTTGGGCTACTCTTTTACCAATGAATAGTGGAACTGACCGTCACATTGTGACGCCCCCACGCCTGAAAGGGGCGTAGCATGTTTGGCGCGATGGTGATGCGAACCCGCGACTCTCATATTACGAGTGGCAAGACTTAACACGCTTGGCCATGCCGGGACTCATGCCGGCGAGACACCCACTTGAAGTAAAAATGTGTTTATTCTCACAATATATCTTACATCATATACACTTTGTCGGACCGTTTACTTCTTTTACAAAATCTTTCTGGGATAAAGATCTGTTTAATATTTGATAAACAAAACAGGTTTGACGTAATTTCTCCCTAAATCTATTGTGAACCTGTAAAACAACTGGCTAAAGAATTGATATTTTTTTATCATATGAATCCAACATTTGATAAGTTATCCAAAATATAAATTATATTATTATAGTGGTATAAACCCAAATCGGAAATAGGACATGCCTTTTCAAGGGCAAACTGAGGTAGATAAAGCTTCAATAAACCTACACTAGATGACAGCACAGTCAGTAAAAAACTGAAGCAACTGAGCAGTAGCCAATAGTTGTTATTTTGTCCGCATATTTCTACAATCTGTAGGCTATAACAGTATAATATAGCGAAGAAGTAACATTAGATCTTTGATCTTGTAGTTGTACACAAACGAAGAAGAGCTTCTTCCATTATCTGTGTACAATAACTGTTGTCGGTTTCAGGTACTTCCATTACACTGGGGAACACTCATTTTGTTGCATTTAAAAAAAGTCCTTTCTATAGTCAATTTTAGTGTGTTGATTTCAAATCTGAAGTCAGTTTTTGTCTGCAAGGTACAGATTTTATGCAATTTGACATTTTTATTTGAAAGACTTAAATCCCGCACTAAATCATTCAGTTCAGCCTGGGGAACAGGCTTGGGGACGGGGAAAGGTTCAGTGTCTGAAGAACAGTTCTCCGATTGTGTACACTTTTCTGACAATTCACTGTCACAACTGTCTTGTTCGCTTGTATCATGTCCAATGTCTTTATCGTCCAATGAAGGCAAGCCTTTGAAAACTGGAACAGGAACTTCTTCAGAGTGCGGAGCAGGCCGAATAGTTGAGGGAATGTTCGGATACGTAATCATATGTCGGTTTTTCTTCCCAACACCCGTTGTGTTTACCATGCAGAAATAACAGTCAGTTACATGGTTGGTGGGTTCGCGCCAAATCATTGGAACACCAAAAGGCAGACCATTGCGTTTTCCTTTGGTCCAGTCTCGAAGCATTTCCTCACAATTGTGGCACACAACATGAGGAGCCCATTGCTTGTCTTGATCACCAAGATGAACTTCAAAATATGCCTTGTAGGCACGCTTGACGAACGAGGATATGTTACGTCTCTGACGATTGAGTGTGTAGCATCCACATATGTAGCAGAAGACATCAATCTTGTTTCTGCAATGATATCTATTTTTGGAAGCCATGTTTGATCTGAAACAAGAGAAGAATGATCAAAATATTAGAAGCTATCTATATATATGGACGTGAAAATGCTTATATATGGTTTACGCAAGTTCACATTTGTACAATTTCATTAACCTCAAATTGCATACAAACTAGAGCTTGTAGAGAAAAACTAATTTCAGATTTGAAATCAGCACCTAAAACTCCTTCAGAATCAGTTAAAATATCCAATGCAACTCAAAGTTACTGAAAAAGTGTTCCCCAGTGTTATTTGTATACATGTTACATTACTAGTATCAGTTTTGAGATATTTTTATAAGTATTATTTATGTCCCTTACTTCCATAATATGTAGGTTATAGCACATATTATAACTATTACTTGTCCCCGTAGTTCTATTATTTATATTTTACACAGAAGTGCAATTATTGGTTTTTTTTCTTATGTTCAAGACTAGTTTTACCTGGCAGCAAAAACTCAATTCTCTAACGTGGTTAGAAATACTTGTTTTACTCGGCTTGCCATACAAGCATCAATATTCCAGACTGTATAGATTATCAAACCTTTATTCGTAACAAACGTAGTTAAAATAATATAGAGGGCGCATGTTGGAGTTTTCAACTCTGGAGTCAGCGAGTCGGATTCGAATTCGTGAAACATTACTAAATATTTCAAGCCGTTTAACTTGTGGAGTCATTACAAGTTAACAGTCGATTTCTTGATGTAAATTGTGGGCGTTTGGGTGTTGCTTGGATGATCGTTAGTTCAATATGTGGTTGGCAGCAGACGTCCTTAGATTAAATAAATACAAATTAAAAGTGCTTATGTAATCGTCCCAAGGACAAACTAATACAGAGAATCAAGTAACATTTATATCTTTATTAAAGTACTGCTGTAATATATTGGATATAAAAAGAGGTTATAAAACAAAAAGGGAAAGAAATTATTTAAATTGGAGAATGAATTTCAACGTATTTGTTCTACTGCAGATTTGTCGTCATACACTGTGCTGAATTCGCTTCTCTATTCGGTTAGACATTCTACTATATTATTATGGGGGGGAAGAGATTCCATCACAGTCCGCAATACTGCTTCACTTTGAAAGAAAGCTTTCAACAGTAAACAATGTTGTTTGTTTAACCGCGTCAATAAAAGTAACAAACTTCGATTTATTTCCCTGTTTTTAGAAACAACAATGTTGCAGGTTGTCAGTTAATTATAATTGTTACCCTATTTTTAGAGATAAATGTGATTTTAATTTAAGATCATTTTATTTTTTATTTTTTAACCTGTCTTTAGAGATCACATTGTTATAGGTTGTTCATTAGTTTCATTTGTTACCTTGTCTTTAGAGATCACATTGTTGTAGATTGTCTATTAGTTTCATTTCATACCTTGTCTTTCGAGATCACAGTGTTGCAGGTTGTCCGTTAGTTTCATTTGTTACCTTGTCTTTAGAGATCACGGTGTTGCAGGTTGTCCATTAGTTTCATTTGTTACCTTGTCTTTAGAGATCACAGTGTTGTAGGTTGTCTATTAGTTTCATTTGTTACCTTGTCTTTAGAGATCACAGTGTTGTAGGTTGTCTATTAGTTTCATTTGTTACCTTGTCTTTAGAGATCACAGTGTTGTAGGTTGTCCATTAGTTTCATTTGTTACCTTGTCTTTAGAGATCACAGTGTTGCAGGTTGTCCATTAGTTTCATTTGTTACCTTGTCTTTAGAGATCACAGTGTTGCAGGTTGTCCATTAGTTTCATTTGTTACCTTGTCTTTAGAGATAGGTTGTCCATTACAGTGTTGCAGGTTGTCCATTAGTTTCATTTGTTACCTTGTCTTTAGAGATCACAGTGTTGTAGGTTGTCCATTAGTTTCATTTGTTACCTTGTCTTTAGAGATCACAGTGTTGCAGGTTGTCCATTAGTTTCATTTCTTACCTTGTCTTTAGAGATCATAGTGTTGCAGGTTGTCCATTAGTTTCATTTGTTACCTTGTCTTTAGAGATCACAGTGTTGCAGGTTGTCCATTAGTTTCATTTGTTACCTTGTCTTTAGAGATAACAGTGTTGCAGGTTGTCCATTAGTTTCATTTGTTACCTTGTCTTTAGAGATCACATTGTTGCAGGTTGTTCATTGGTTTCATTTGTTACCTTGTCTTTAGAGATCACGGTGTTGCAGGTTGTCCTTTAGAGATCACGGTTAGTTTCATTTGTTACCTTGTCTTTAGAGATCACAGTGTTGTAGGTTGTCCATTAGTTTCATTTGTTACCTTGTCTTTAGAGATCACAGTGTTGTAGGTTGTCTATTAGTTTCATTTGTTACCTTGTCTTTAGATATCACGGTGTTAGTTTCATTTGTTACCTTGTCTTTAGAGATCACGGTGTTGCAGGTTGTCCATTAGTTTCATTTGTTACCTTGTCTTTAGAAATCACAGTGTTGCAGGTTGTCCATTAGTTTCATTTGTTACCTTGTCTTTAGAGATCACAGTGTTGCAGGTTGTCCATTAGTTTCATTTGTCACCTTGTCTTTAGAGATCACAGTGTTGCAGGTTGTCCATTAGTTTAATTTGTTACCTTGTCTTTAGAGATCACAGTGTTGCAGGTTGTCCATTAGTTTCATTTGTTACCTTGTCTTTAGAGATCACATTGTTGCAGGTTGTCCATTAGTTTCATTTGTTACCTTGTCTTTAGAGATCACAGTGTTGTAGGTTGTCCATTAGTTTCATTTGTTACCTTGTCTTTAGAGATCACAGTGTTGTAGGTTGTCTATTAGTTTCATTTGTTACCTTGTCTTTAGAGATCACGGTGTTGCAGGTTGTCCATTAGTTTCATTTGTTACCTTGTCTTTAGAGATCACAGTGTTGCAGGTTGTCCATTAGTTTCATTTGTTACCTTGTCTTTACAGATCACAGTGTTGCAGGTTGTCCATTAGTTTCATTTGTCACCTTGTCTTTAGAGATCACAGTGTTGCAGGTTGTCCATTAGTTTAATTTGTTACCTTGTCTTTAAAAATCACAGTGTTGCAGGTTGTCCATTGGTTTCATTTGTTACCTTGTCTTTAGAGATAACAGTGTTGCAGGTTGTCCATTAGTTTCATTTCTTACCTTGTCTTTAGAGATCACATTGTTGCAGGTTGTTCATTGGTTTCATTTGTTACCTTGTCTTTAGAGATCACGGTGTTGCAGGTTGTCCGTTAGTTTCATTTGTTACCTTGTCTTTAGAGATCACGGTGTTGCAGGTTGTCCATTAGTTTCATTTGTTACATTGTCTTTATAGATCACAGTGTTGCAGGTTGTCCATTAGTTTCATTTGTTACCTTGTCTTTAGAGATCACAGTGTTGTAGGTTGTCCATTAGTTTCATTTGTTACCTTGTCTTTAGAGATCACAGTGTTGCAGGTTGTCCATTAGTTTCATTTGTTACCTTGTCTTCAGAGATCACAGTGTTATTAGGTTGTCCATTAGTTTCATTTGTTACCTTGTCTTTAGAGATCACAGTGTTGCAGGTTGTCCGTTAGTTTCATTTGTTACCTTGTCTTTAGAGATCATAGTGTTGCAGGTTGTCCATTAGTTTCATTTGTTACCTTGTCTTTAGAGATCACAGTGTTGCAGGTTGTCCATTAGTTTCATTTCTTACCTTGTCTTTAGAGATCACATTGTTGCAGGTTGTTCATTGGTTTCATTTGTTACCTTGTCTTTAGAGATCACGGTGTTGCAGGTTGTCCATTAGTTTCATTTGTTACCTTGTCTTTAGAGATCACATTGTGTTGTAGGTTGTCCATTAGTTTCATTTGTTACCTTGTCTTTAGAGATCACAGTGTTGTAGGTTGTCTATTAGTTTCATTTGTTACCTTGTCTTTAGAGATCACGGTGTTGCAGGTTGTCCATTAGTTTCATTTGTTACCTTGTCTTTAGAGATCACAGTGTTGCAGGTTGTCCATTAGTTTCATTTGTTACCTTGTCTTTACAGATCACAGTGTTGCAGGTTGTCCATTAGTTTCATTTGTCACCTTGTCTTTAGAGATCACAGTGTTGCAGGTTGTCCATTAGTTTAATTTGTTACCTTGTCTTTAAAAATCTCAGTGTTGCAGGTTGTCCATTGGTTTCATTTGTTACCTTGTCTTTAGAGATAACAGTGTTGCAGGTTGTCCATTAGTTTCATTTGTTACCTTGTCTTTAGAGATCACATTGTTGCAGGTTGTTCATTGTTTCATTTGTTACCTTGTCTTTAGAGATCACGGTGTTGCAGGTTGTCCGTTAGTTTCATTTGTTACCTTGTCTTTAGAGATCACGGTGTTGCAGGTTGTCCATTAGTTTCATTTGTTACCTTGTCTTTATAGATCACAGTGTTGCAGGTTGTCCATTAGTTTCATTTGTTATCTTGTCTTTAGAGATCACAGTGTCGTAGGTTGTCTATTAGTTTCATTTGTTACCTTGTCTTTAGAGATCACGGTGTTGCAGGTTGTCCATTAGTTTCATTTGTTACCTTGTCTTTAGAGATCACAGTGTTGCAGGTTGTCCATTAGTTTCATTTTTACCTTGTCTTTACAGATCACAGTGTTGCAGGTTGTCCATTAGTTTCATTTGTTACCTTGTCTTTAGAGATCACAGTGTTGCAGGTTGTCCATTAGTTTCATTTGTTACTTGTCTTGTCTTTGCAAAATCACAGTGTTGCAGGTTGTCCATTAGTTTCATTTGTTACCTTGTCTTTAGAGATCACAGTGTTGCAGGTTGTCCATTAGTTTCATTTTTACCTTGTCTTTACAGATCACAGTGTTGCAGGTTGTCCATTAGTTTCATTTGTCACCTTGTCTTTAGAGATCACATTGTTGCAGGTTGTTCATTAGTTTCATTTGTTACCTTGTTTTTAGAGATCACGGTGTTGCAGGTTGTCCATTAGTTTCATTTGTTACCTTGTATTTAGAGATCACAGTGTTGCAGGTTGTCCGTTAGTTTCATTTGTTACCTTGTCCTTAGAGATCACAGTGTTGCAGGTTGTCATTAGTCTCATTTGTTACCTTGTCTTTAGATATCACGGTGTTGCAGGTTGTCCATTAGTTTCATTTGTCACCTTGTCTTTAGAGATCACAGTGTTGCAGGTTGTCCATTAGTTTAATTTGTTACCTTGTCTTTCATTTGTTAAAAATCACAGTGTTGCAGGTTGTCCATTAGTTTCATTTGTTACCTTGTCTTTAGAGATCACAGTGTTGCAGGTTGTCCATTAGTTTCATTTTTACCTTGTCTTTACAGATCACAGTGTTGCAGGTTGTCCATTAGTTTCATTTGTCACCTTGTCTTTAGAGATCACAGTGTTGCAGGTTGTCCATTAGTTTAATTTGTTATCTTGTCTTTAAAAATCACAGTGTTGCAGGTTGTCCATTAGTTTCATTTGTTACCTTGTCTTTAGAGATCACAGTGTTGCAGGTTGTCCATTAGTTTCATTTTTACCTTGTCTTTACAGATCACAGTGTTGCAGGTTGTCCATTAGTTTCATTTGTCACCTTGTCTTTAGAGATCACATTGTTGCAGGTTGTTCATTAGTTTCATTTGTTACCTTGTATTTAGAGATCACAGTGTTGCAGGTTGTCCGTTAGTTTCATTTGTTACCTTGTCCTTAGAGATCACAGTGTTGCAGGTTGTCATTAGTCTCATTTCTTACATGTTTCTAAAGTTCCACGTGTTTGCATTTCTTACAGGAAAATCACATCAGACTATCTGTTACGTTCAGCGAGTGGAATCGATCGCACTACCTAAATGTTATAAATTCCCAAATTTACCGTTTTCCTAGCGGGAAACCTGAAGTTAAACAAAAAAATCATATAGTTCCTTAAGATAAAAATTTCTCTAAAGTTTTTAGTTATGTTTACTGAACTCTTGCGATAAAATAAGTGGAAGATGTTTTGACCCTTTAATACTTTTACAAAATATTTCTAGGTTTCTACTAATAACTGACGAATTTCTAAGGTCTAAGTTATATAAAAAGTCGAGTGCATCAAGTAATTCTGCCCTTCACATAACAACCACGATTGATGATAAGTCTCGGTGGAAGGGTTTGTATTACAACTTTATTTCTAACACTGCGCAACGTTTCTTCTGTAGTGTGATCGTTCTGGGGGGGGGGAGGGTGTTCCAACGCAAATTATTCATACTCTTAGATCAGAGATTTATAATTCACAAGGCAGAAGTAGCCTTTCTACTCAGTGGCATTAGATGTCAAAGGTGTATGGATCAGCTTAGGGTTCCAGGAACATTCACGTGGCCAAGACAACAGTGTGCATCATATGATCCGTCTTTAAACGTTGCCAGCAGGGCATAGCATCACTAAGATAATTCTTCCAATGATAGTTCTCGTTCAACGGTCCCTTCTTCGCATTCATGTAATTCAATATTAAAATATAGCGGTAGAAACTTATATGAGTTTTTTGTGTGGTCGAACTATTCAAACGGGAACCGGTATACCATGGTCCTTGTACACTATATGGATTATGAAAACATAAAGCATTACCGGACGTAGTGATATGGACTGTAACGACGTGGTGGATCTTCAAAATCGTTTTAATATAGCATATCCAACTTCTATTGCAAAAGTTACTTATTGGCGTTCTTTTTAAAATTTAAAGTTTATGGCAGTGATAATTTGGGGTGTAGTATACAACAGTCATACTGCGAGTTACAACCTAGACTCTCTTCATTAAAGTAATAACTATTTATGGGAGTTGAGGTTATGCCACAATAAATAACCTGGAGTTTGTCTTCCATCTTAAACTTTCTATATGACGGCTATAGTTTAATATATCGAGTCTCTTGCTACTGTTTTCCCACTCGATGATTATCTACATTATCCGTTCCTAATTTAGTCTAGAGAAAAGGTATCTGGCCAACATCACTCACTTAATTATTGGTTTACTTATTGGTTAATTATTGGTCGATGCCAAAAGTGGCATCGACTCCAACATTCATAGTGTCCTCACGACTGAAAGAGTGAGCACGTTCGGTGACTGGATTTGAACCCGTGCCCCGGAGTTTGTGAGTCAAGCACCTTTACCACCAGACGGTATCAAACACACTGAAGTTATAATGTGATGTTAGCTTTCCAACTTAAACTTTATGACAGTGATAATTCGATAATGCAACAAAAGTTATATCAAAAAGATATAATCTTGCGTTCTTTACAGAACTGAAAGTGGAAACCGGATAAAGGAAGTGAGATTGCACTACATGTAGCTATCTAGCGTTTTAAAATCTCAAACACAAACATAATAGTCTGGCCATTCTACGGGTCGCGGATTCGAATCTCCGTCCCCCAAATATGCTTGTCCTTTCAGCCGTTGGGACGTTGTTATCTGATGATCAATCTCACTATTCGTTGGCAAAGAGTAACCCAAGAGCTGGCGGTGTGTGGTGATGACTAGCTGCCTTCTCCCTAGTATTTCACTACCGAATTAGGGTCGGCTACCGCAGATAGCCCTGGTGAAGCTTTGCGTGAAATTCCAAACAAACAAATAGACATAAATTAAATTTTTGAGGTTCGTTAGCTATACTGAGCATGCGTTGATTACTAAGTGACAACATTGGAATAAATAATAATAATAGAAATACTATTAACTGAGCAAAATAGAACCTTCTTCTAAATTAAACAGGAAAGATGAATTTTGTTAACATTTAAGCAAAAAAAAAACAACACACAAAACGTGCTGTTTGCGCACTACACATTTTTTGCTATGTATAAATTGTCCAAAGACAATACTTCACATATATGTGATTAATTACGACGCTTTACTGTTTGCATAATATGTAAAAACAAAGAACTGAAATCTGAAGTCTTCTAAAAGAATTATTCACATTACACAATGATCAGTTAAGTATACAAAAAAAAAACCCTCGTGTAGGTACTTTGACTCTTACAGCATTTGATTAACTGGCACTCAACGACGTATAATAAATAGACTTCAGTTAGATAAAGTAGTAATGACAACATAGCTGTGTAATGATCGAATAAATCTGATAACAAAACAACGGAAGTTTCAGGCTGTTGAAAGTTTGTAAAATCGAAAGAATACTTGTTCTAAAGTTCAATATGCTAATCATTAAACTAGTCAAGTGCATTATACTTGAATATTTTTAAAACATTAGATTCGTCATTCGGCCAAGAGTATAGAGTATGTTGACGTTACTTACTAGAATTAAAACAAAAAAAATTAATCATTCGCATTAAATTTACTACATTTTTTTTTTTTAATTTTAGAACATTCATTGTATGAATGCAGGAACTTAGTTAGGCTTAGTACACTCAAACCACATTTCACCTCTCAGAAGTTGATATCGTGTCGATTCGGTATAAACGTCAGTAGTGGAGTCTACTGTAATTGGTCAAACGTTCTGTGACGTCAAAATAACTGTTTCGTAGTAGGGAATGAATATTAATACGAAAGAGGGCATTTAATCCGTGATTGTGATTGGTCAAATAATAATAAAGAAAGAGGGTCAGTGCACTGTTGTTATTGGGACTGTATTCTATGTACTGAAAGTTGGTAAATGCTTGTGATACTGTGATACTGAAGTACCAAATGAACATTTATATTTAAACACTTCCCTGAAGGCCACTGTGCTAATGAAACAGTATAATGTTTATTGGTACGAACTAGTCACTAGAAACGTTTAGGGAACTCATGATTTCATTGTCCTTATCAATAACTATATGCAGTGCACCTCGGTTCCATTTTTCAGGCGCGATATAACCAGATGTTTAAGGCATTCGATTCGAAATCCAAGGGTTGTGGTGTTGAATCCGAGTCACACCAAACATGCTCGCTCTTTCAACCTTGGAAGCGTTATAATGTAACGGTCAATCCCGCTATTCATTAGTAAAAGAGTAGCCCGAGAGTTGGCGGTGGGTAGTGATGACTAGTGGTCTTCCTTCTAGTCTTACACAGCTAAATTAGGAACGGCCAGCGCAGATAGCCCTCGTGTAGCTCTGCGCAAAATTCAAAATAAACAAATGCTGTCTGATGAAAAAAAAAACTGATACATTGAATACAAAGTAGTAGATATATCATGTTGAGAAACAACTGATAGTCTGAAGACAAAATTATAAGTCTGTCTGCTGAAGAACTGATAGATTGAACATGAAGCAATAAACAAACTGTGCTGAAAAACCATTATTAAGTTGAACTTGTAGCAGTATGTGCAACTGCTTGTTTGTATTGTACATAAATAGGGTTAAGAAAACATGATAATATGTACAGCGTTCTCTCTTCAGACGAGCGTGCTATCTACGTGGCAATGACGTGCCAGTCCTTGGGACATTACCCTATTTATCATGCCATATACTCACTGTTGTTATCTACAGTGTTTAATATTACAGTATTTTTACTTAATACAAAATGTTGAACGTATGACGTCTTTGGTCATTCATCCCTCCTCTGAATAATAACCGTGCCAACGAAACTTAATGGCTCTCTCTTGACCTGGATCTAATCTAAGACCAACGAGAGGTACACAGAATGTTTGAAACATTTTTATTTTAGTTAAACTAAGGAGACTAAAAATATATTGCACTTTTCTCTTTCATAATATTATATATATCTCATTAATTACACCAAGTTTAATCACTTAAAATTACTAACGTGAAGGTGAAATTATTATAGATGAAAATAAAAATAACAATGTTAAACACAATGTGCTAACTAATATACTGTTGTAAGTCACTTGTTGTTCGAGGTATGCAGCTAAGTATGATTAACTTGCCCACCGCGAGGACAGCGGTATGTCTCCGGATTTACAACGCTAAAATCAGGGGTTCGATTCCCTCGGTGGGCTGAGCAGATAGCCCGATGTGGCTTTGCTATAAGAAAAACACACAAACACACATGATTAACTTACATAACCACTTATTATTTAAGTAATGTACCCTCTTCGTTTTAAAACAATGTAAACATTATTTTTACTTGTGAACAAATAAGACCACTTTTAGTGAACAATATGTCACTACAAGCAATATTAATATTACAATAATCATCTGTTAACATAATTACCGCCAAATCTTTGGCCATTCTTTATCAACAAATATTAAGATTTACCCTCATATTATGGTACTTTAGAGGCCCAAAGGTCAACAATTTTACGGTGATGGGATTCGATCCCGCGAGCCCCATATTGCAAGTTGACTGCTCTAATCTGACATGTATATAAATGTACACTCCACAGAAAGATAGGTAACCAGTAAACCTCTTCCTATGATGAACTCAAACGTGATTTTCTTGTATAGCACTCACTCAATACCCTGCATTAATTCCATAGTTTTGTCAGCTTCATAACGTATCATTTCGGTTAAATACACATGTGCTATTACAAATTCAGTACATATACCTGCTTTAAAATGTTAATTTTCTGATATTATTTGTAGGTTTTGCTTGAGAACTGTAAAAGTTAAAATCACAGTTTCAAGCTTGGGCTGAAAGTGGGATATATACCCCATTTATTGATTTTAGATAAACATGTACGCAGAGAGTAAATAATATATACGTTTTGTTAAATTATATACTGTTTTGTCTCTTGTTTTATGATCAGAAGAAGTGAAATTCTATTTTTACAAGCATCAGTTGCTTTATCTATACTTATATCCTCTAACTGCTGATACCGGAACTACTTCGCAACCACTGTTTTTATTTCACGAGACTACACACACTTATTTTCATATCAGGAGACTACACACACTTATTTTCATTTCACGAGACTACACACACTTATTTTCATATCAGGAGACTACACACACTTATTTTCATTTCACGAGACTACACACACTTATTTTCATATCAGGAGACTACACACACTTATTTTCATATCAGGAGACTACACACACTTATTTTCATATCAGGAGACTACACACACTTATTTTCATTTCACGAGACTACACACACTTATTTTCGTATCAGGAGACTACACACACTTATTTTCATTTCACGAGGACTACACACTTATTTTCATATCAGGAGACTACACACTTATTTTTCATTTCATGAGACTACTACACACACTTATTTTCATTTCACGAGACCACTACACACACTTATTTTCATTTCACGAGACTACTACAGAGACTACACTTATTTTCATTTCACGAGACTACACACACTTATTTTCATATCAGGAGACTACTACACACTTATTTTCATATCAGGAGACTACACACACTTATTTTCATATCACGAGACTACACACACTTATTTTCATATCAGGGACTACATTACACTTATTTTCATATCAGGGACTACACACACTTATTTTCATTTCACGAGACTACACACACTTATTTTCATATCAGGAGACTACACACACTTATTTTCATATCATCGAGGCTACACACACTTATTTTCATATCAGGAGACTACACACACTTATTTTCATATCAGGAGACTACACACACACTTATTTTCATATCAGGGACTACACACACTTATTTTCATATCAGGGACTACACACACTTATTTTCATATCAGGAGTTACACACACTTATTTTCATTATCGGACTACACACACTTATTTTCATATCAGGAGACTACACACACTTATTTTCATTCATAGACAGGACACTTATTTTCATATCTTGATACTACACTTATTTTCATATCAGGAGACTGCTACACACACTTATTTTCATATCACGAGGACTACACACTTATTTTCATTTCACGAGAGACTACACACACTTATTTTCATATATCAGGAGACTATTTTCATATCGGACTACACACTTATTTTTCATATCACGAGACTACACACACTTATTTTCATATCAGGAGACTACACACACTTATTTTCATATCACGAGAGTACACTTATACACTTATTTTCATATCAGGAGACTACACACACTTATTTTCATATCAGGAGACTACACACACTTATTTTCATATCACGAGACTACACACACTTATTTTCATATCAGGAGACTACACACACTTATTTTCATATCAGGAGACTACACACACTTATTTTCATATCAGAGACTACACACTTAGCTTATTTTCATATCAGGAGACTACACACACTTATTTTCATATCAGGAGACTACACACACTTATTTTCATATCAGGAGACTACACACACTTATTTTCATATCAGGAGACTACACACACTTATTTTCATATCAGACTACACACACTACTTATTTTCATATCAGAGACTACACACACTTATTTTCATATCAGGAGACTACACACACTTATTTTCATATCAGAGACTACACACACTTATTTTCATATCAGTAGGACTACACACTTATTTTCATATCAGGGACTACACACACTTATTTTTTTCTATCAGAGACTACACACACTTATTTTCATATCAGGAGACTACACACACTTATTTTCATATCAGGAGACTACACACACTTATTTTCATATCAGGAGACTACACACACTTATTTTCATATCAGGAGACTACACACACTTATTTTCATATCAGGAGACTACACACACTTATTTTCATATCAGGAGACTACACACACTTATTTTCATATCAGGAGACTACACACACTTATTTTCATATCAGGAGACTACACACACTTATTTTCATTTCACGAGACTCACACACACTTATTTTCATTTCACGAGACTACACACACTTATTTTCATATCAGGAGACTACACACACTTATTTTCATATCAGGGACTACATACACTTATTTTCATTTCACGAGACTACACACACTTATTTTCATATCAGGAGACTAATCACACACTTATTTTCATATCAGAGACTACACACACTTATTTTCATATATCAGGAGACGACACACTTATTTTCATTTCACGAGAGTTCTACACTTATTTCGGTTTTTCACGAGACTACACACACTTATTTTCATATCAGGACTACACACACTTATTTTCATTTCACGAGACTACTACACTTATTTTTCATATCAGGAGACTACACACACTTATTTTCATTTCACGAGACTACACACATTATTTTCCACACTTATTTTCATATCAGGAGACTACACACACTTATTTTCATATCAGGAGACTACACACACTTATTTTCATATCAGGAGACTACACACACTTATTTTCATATCAGGAGACTACACACACTTATTTTCTCTCCATTTCTTAGAACTATTCAATACGATGACGTTTTCCAAGTTTATTGTACTAGATATATTCACTCTTTTCTACAGCATTTCTTTGTTACTTCTTGTGTTGATTGTTCTAGAATACAGCGTGCCTAAGTTGTAAAGCGTCTTCACACCTCTCGTTTAAACAGAATAAATCCTCCATCCCTGAGGAATGAGGAATTATCTTTGACACTTCTAAGGCAGGTGCAGTTATTCCCATGTTACAGAATTATATGAAGTGTTCACGCAGTCTGATTTCCAAATAATCTCCGTCGTACAAATCAAGAGAATAGAACAACTCATTAATTTAAGTTCAAATTCTTCAACTGGTGTTTATACAAATTACTTTTCAGTACAACAGAAAACCTGCATCGCATAATACTTTCCTGTTCATTCGATTTCACAATAAACATGAATGAAATCCGAAAGTGATGTAACTTAATAAATATTGTACTAGTAGGAACAACAAGTGTGTATAAATAGGAAGATAAATAAAAATAAGAGCAGATTAGAAAAAAGAAACTTCATGAAATATTTTTTCTTTAACATAAATTTTTGAAATTATATCGCTTTGTTAGTTGTGATTATATATGTAATATGGGTGCATTTGTTGACTTTTATGTCAACATTGGACTATCTGCTGTGTCCACCGAGAGGTAATCGAACCTCTAATTGTGGTGTTATAAATCCGAAGACTTACCGCTGTCCCAGCGGGGAACTTGACTTTTTACGTATGTTCTGTATAGAATATTCGTGCCTGAGTTTTCCATTTTCAAATCATGAATAGTTCTTTGTTTGTTTTGAATTTTGCGCCAAGCTACACGAGAGTTATCTGCCCTAACCGTCCCTAATTTAGCAGTGTAAGAGTAGAGGAAAGGCAGCTAGTCATCACCACCCACCGCCAACTCTTGGGCTACTCTTTTACCATCGAATAGTGGGATTCATCGTGATATTATAACGCCCCCACTGCTGCGAGCATATTTGGTGCGAATGGGATTCGAACCCACGACTTTCACAATACGAGTCGAGTGCCATAACCACTTGGTCTATAGGCAAGGGGTTAACTAACAATATGACTATATCGAAACGCCCAGGTTTACCTCCATAAGAGGTTAACTAACCTCATATTCAGATTTCTCTGCAATGGAGGTTATCCAGCCATAAGACTAGCTGAAAAATAGAGTCACTTATGCACTAAGACGTGACAGTAGAGTCAAAGTAAAGAGAATTTCTAATTTTATACATTAGAACAAAATAATATATTTGAAACTTTGTCATTAAATTTCTCATTTTCTGAAATAAATATAGTCAACATACTTATTGATATTTAAAGCTAAGTTTTTACAGAATTTGTAGCTAATTGTTGCAATAAAGTTAGAAAAACAGGAACCATTGTTCTCCAAATAAAAATAAAAACTTTGTTTCAGCCAACATTTCACAATTGCTGCTTCTTTAGGGCTAGTAGAAAGACACAACAGTCAAAGGTTTTTAAAAATTTTGCTTTTATTAATGTCAAAATTAAAGTATCTCAACAAATTTAGAAATTTCAAAATAACTTTTAATGGTAAGTTTATCAACTGTTTTCTTAACACGAACAAAATCCAGATCGCGTTATGTTTTTTTGTAAATCCTATTGCATACTTGTTGTGAACAGTTTAGTCTGTAGTAAACAGGCCTTACGAAGATTTGAATTTTACGAAGTGATATGAAGAGAGGAGGTGCTTTCTGTCTTCCATTGCAACCACACTCCATTTAAAATAAATGAATAGCATGGTTTTACTTACTCTATTGTTTTGCTTTTTCGGTTATTGTTGGGCTATCTGTGTTTTGCTCACCACGGATATCGAAACCCAATTTTTAACGCTATAAGGCCACAGAATTAACGTGTGCCCCTGAAGGGGGTGATACACTACTGCTATCTGTCTATCGTGATATCGAAGAATCTACTCGATCAAGAAAGTGTCAGTGGTGCCCAACTTACTATGTATAAGTATATTCACACAGCTTAAGAGTTCCATTAATAAACCCCGAACCCCAGGGATAAGGTTTGAAGACTTACGTTAAACAACAACGACAAGTAAATTCAGGGATTATCGTTTGTGTCATTAAGGATTTTCTACAATTATTCTCTTAAGTAAAGAGGATAATTCTGTTTACATCGGTTAGTAATGCAACGAAATTGCAGGTGAAGTCCATAATTTTCACACTCGCTATTAGTGTGATTGCTGTCATGACAACTGTTTTAAAGCTTTAACTTGTGAATTCAGATTAAGCTCAGTTAATTCAAAACGACATAACTTTGGAAATATTACTGTGTTCTTTCCTATTAAATAATTATTATTTGTTTGTTGAATTTTGAGCAAAACTACTCGAACACTATTTTCTGACTTAGCATGGTCAAGTGGTTAAGGTGCTCAACTAGTAAGTTGGGGGTCGCGGGTTCAAATCCCCGGCACACACCAAAACATACTCGCCATTTTCAGCTGTGATGGCGTTATAATATTATGGTAACTCCCACCATTCGTTGGTAAAATTAATAGCCAAACAGTTGATGGTCTTACCATTAGTCTTACACTGCTGAATTATGGACTTAAAAACAAACACTATTCTCCCTAGCCACACAAATGTTTAAGTGATAAACTAGAGGGAATGAAATTCTACTTATTATTGACAAAAGAGCAGCCTAAGAGTTGACGGTGAATAGTGATGACTTCTATATAATTTATTCCTGCTACATTATAAAGAGATACCTCTCGTGCAGCTTTGTGCAAAACTCCAAATAAACCAATCAACTCTAACCAGTCTATGTTGCCTGCCGCTGCCGACAAGACCTCACTCTCGACACCAGAAGGTTTAGTGTTCCGTTAAATATAACACAGTTTAAGAGTATAGTGAAATCAAAGAATATAATATCTAGGCTTAACAAAGTAAAATATATATGCATTTATCGTATACTTATTTTTTACTGGAAACCTGTATTCTTCCAATAAAGAATAATGCATCAACACGGTTAATACATTTATTAGTAATGACAAGCAACACATTACACATTAAAATTTATTTCTTCAAGATCTGAAAGGTTTCAAAGACATTCCAGTTTTAATGAGATATTCAATAGCTCACATTACCATGTTTGTTTTGTTTGTTTTTGAATTTCGCACAAAGCTACTGGAGGGCTATCAGTGCTAGCCGTCCCTAATTTTGCAGTGTAAGACTAGAGGGAAGGCAGCTAGTCATCACCACCCACCGCCAACTCTGGGGCTACTCTTTTACCAACGAATAGTGGGATTGACCGTAACATTATAACGCCCCCACGGCTGAAAGGGCGAGCATGTTTGGCGCGACGGGGATGCGAACCCGCGACCGTCGGATTACGAATCGCACGCCTTAACGCGCTTGGGCATGCCGGGCCAGAGTTCACATTACCATAGAGGGAAGCAGGTTTCTAGAGTACTGTTTATGATCAGATAATGTTAATTAAACCAATTACTTATGTTATAAACTAACCGAAGAAAACACACGTCTACAATGATATAGCTCATGTTATTAGTGAAGTTATTTTGATAACTGAAGTGATCATATTTAATTGTAATCCAGCATTTCGATAACCGATAAAGTTATCCATCTTTATTTTCCTGGTGGAAGTGGTTTATGCAAACAATTACGTGTCGTCCACCACTTGATGGAGTCAGATATTAATATTTGTTCTATTTAAACTTTGATAACGTTGATAGCTTGCAGAATAATGACATTTTAAAATATGTCAATATATAATGACATTTTAAAATAAATCGCATTTTCGTGCATTATTCTAAACGCATCTTTCATTAAATATTCTTATAAGTTTTTATTTAGAAGTATCCATTTGTTTTCGACGTTGTATGCACGTTATAATAATATTTTCTCATGAGTCCAAAGTCGTAATCAACCAAACTCAGCTGTAACTGTAGAGTTTTAACAGTCTCGAAACGGGCGATGAGAAGATACGTTTCTTTCAGACTTGATATACAATACGCTTCAGAGTGGCAACTTCTTCTACATAGCATAACTGTGATTTCTTCTCCCCTGGTGGCTGAGATAGAATTTAGGGGATCGATACGTACGAGTACATTGAAAGTTAACCTTTTATCGAGAACCACGTGGAAAATATTTGGTGCAGACCATAAGGAGGTAGCCCGCGAGAGTCATTATTCTTCGAGTCATCTATTTGCTTTCATACTCTGTGATTTGATGTGTTAAGACATGCCCCTGGGTTAATCCTTTTATCAACTTTTGAACAATGCTGACCGTCTTCCTTGTTGGAATTTTATCATCTCTAACAAAAGGTAAGACTCTTACAAAATCAAATCGAAAGTATTAGGAAGAAATTATAAGCCAATGTGAACATATAATAAAACAGAGCATTTTTTTTCGTGAAACGCTGAAACACTATACTAGGTTATAAGAATTATTTAAGAAGTCCTACGATTTTCAAGGTTTAGACTTTACCTCTTGAAATCCACGTTTCTTATGAAGTTTTCGAAAACTCCTGATAAAATTTCATGTCGAGATTTTTACTGGATTTTTTTTATATATAGGAGAGGTAAAACATCTTTCTTTTAGGGACAGTGAAATCTATTTAAAGAGATTAATCAAAACTTATCGTTGTCGATTATTCATAGAATCCATAACCGGGTTGCATATTTTTCAAGCTTTATAAAAAATGTCACGTTGATTTCTTAATACAAGGATGAAGATATATCGTCTTTGAAAACAACTATTACTTTTTGTATGATTGGACAGATACGAATTTGTTTGATGAATCGCACATTAGGAAAATTTAAAACAGTTTTAGTCCAACTTAACTTTTATAATTTTGTTTTCTCTAGTATTTATTATGCCTGGCATAACCAGGTTGGTTAAGGCATTAGACTCGTAATCTAAGGGTCGCAGGTTCGAATTCCCGTCACACCAAAGATGCTCGCCATTTCAACCGTGGGGGCATTATAATGTAATGGTCAATCCTACTATTCGTTGGTAAAAGAGTAACCGAAGAGTTGGCGGTGGGCGGTGATGACTAGCTCCCTTCCGTCTAGTCTTACATTGCTAAATAGGGATGGCTAGTGCAGATAGACCTCGTGTACCTTTACACAAAATTCAGAAACAAACGAAAACAGTTTCACAGAAACTGTGTGGCATACTTGTAGATATACAATGCTAAAATTGGAGTTAGTTGTAAATAGTTCATTTTGCAGCTTTGTGATTGACAATAAACAAATGAAAAACATTTTTATCAGTTAATGTTGACATTTCTACATGTGTAAATACCGAGGACATGATCAATCATTATAACAGTTTCTATTAAATGTCACGTTAATTTCTTCACGGATGCCAAAATTGTATATAATTTCAAAACCACAATATTTTCATATGATCGTATAGGTACGTACTTGCTAGAGAAACCTACTACGTAGGTAGAAAAGTTAAAAACGCATGAAGTATGAAAACATGCCCCTGACATGAAGTGTTTGTTGAGTTTAAGATGTTACAAGAAGCAGAATTACAAGTTAACACAATATCTTGAGTATTATAAAGTCAAGCATCTGGGACATTGACAGTGGAAGAAATAAGATTATACTTAGCTCTTCACTTTTTATAACCTTTATGAAACAGCAAGACAGAATCGGTAAAACAAACCAATAAGACAGGACTGATAAAACAAACCAATAAGACAGAACTGGTAAAACAAACCAATAAGACAGGACTTGTAAACCTCACTATCAAGATAAAAGTGGTAAACCAAGTCAACAGAATAAAACTGATAAACCAAACCAATAAGACAGGACTTGTAAACCTCACTATCAAGATAAAAGTGGTAAACCAAGTCAACAGAATAAAACTGATAAACCAAACCATCAAGACAGAACTGGTGAAACAAACCAATGAGGCAGGACTTGTAAACCTCACTATCAAGACAAAAGTGGTAAACCAAATCAACAGAATAAAACTGGTAAACCAAACCATCAAGACAGAACTGGTGAAACAAACCAATAAGACAGGACTTGAAACCTCACTATCAAGATAAAAGTGGTAAACCAAATCAACAGAATAAAACTGGTAAACCAAACCATCAAGACAGAACTGGTAAAACAAACCAATAAGACAGGACTTGTAAACCTCACCATCAAGACAAAAGTGGTAAACCAAATCAACAGAATAAAACTGGTAAACCAAACCATCAAGACAGAACTGGTGAAACAAACCAATAAGACAGGACTTGAAACCTCACTATCAAGATAAAAGTGGTAAACCAAATCAACAGAATAAAACTGATAAGCCAAACCATGAAGACAGAACTGGTAAAACAAACCAATGAGACAGTACTTGAAACCTCACTATCAAGATAAAAGTGGTAAACCAAGTCAACGGAATAAAACTGATAAACCAAACTATCAAAACAGAACTGGTAAAATAAACCAATAAGACAGGACTTGTAAGCCTCACCATCAAGACAAAAGTGGTAAACCAAGTCAACAGAATAAAACTGGTAAGGCAAACCAAAGTAACACAATCGGTAAGCCAAACCTACAAAGCAAAGTTAATTGCAGTTTGTTAAGCAAGCTAACAAAGCAAAACTTACTTAAGTTCAGCAATTGCAGCTGTAAACCTGAGTAACTTCAAATTGTCTTTAGCAATGAAAAATATTTATGAGGCTTACACATCTGCATCAAGTGATCGTTCATCGAAAATCTACTCGGTATCATTTTACGTCTAAATCGTCACCAAACCATCTTACGCCAATAGCCTGAATCAAACCATTTTTCGTTTTAAATCTACACCAAACTATCTTGTAATATAAACCTACATCATATCAAAAACCGACATTTTCCATGGACAACCTACATCAAACCAGCTTCCAATGAAATTCATCACCAACTATTTTCCATTTAAAATACACATCATGCATCGCAACTCTACACGGAATTGTTTTCTTTGCCAAGATCCATTTAAAGATACAGCTGGCTACAGTCTGTACCAATGACCAAGCTGATCAAAACCATAACAGGACAGTTAATGGTTATACGATTAGAAATAACAGTTTTCAGGTAGTCGTGCTATAGCTGTTTATTACTTTTTTAAACAGTCAAGATGTATTGATATTGTTAACTGTTACTAATGTGATTGATTTGTCTATTGATTTACAAAATAAACAAATATAATTTCATATTTACCACAGATATTTTACAGTCCTCATGACTTTATTACTTGTAACGTTTCTTCTTAATATCAAACAACATGTAATAAAAAGTTCTATTCTCTAAAATCAGTATTAATCTTCACCCTTTCAGCGTTCGGGCGTTATAATGTGACGGTCAGTCCCACTATCCACTATTCATTGGTAAAAGAGTAGCCCGAGAGTTGACAGTGGGTGGTGATGACTAGCTACCTTCCCTCTAGACTTACACTGCTAAATTAGTGACGGCTAGCGCAGATAGCTCTCATGCAGCTTTGCGCGAAATTCAAAACAAACCAAACAAACCAGAGTTAATCTAAATTACGCCAAGGATTTACATACCATGATTAGTTACTTTTAACTTGTGGCTTATCCACCAATGAATTTATACCAAATTATTTAAATACATATGAATGCGTCCTATATATATATATAAGACTAATTTGTGACATAATGCAACATTTATATTTTATTAATAATAAATAATAAATCTTTTAAAATGTGTTTTATTTTGTTCAGAGAAAGTTAGGAACGTGAAATGTTATGGACATTTTTTAACGTGAAGAAGATGTCAATACGTTGAGCAGAAGTTCTTATGTTTATCGAAATTATATTTCTGATTGGCTAAAGTGTTATTGAAACATTACATTATGAGTTACAAATAAAAGTATATTAAAGACAAAGTACACATATAACACCATTGAACAGAAATCAAGTGAAACTTATAATGAAATTCATTGTACTTTTCTCGTGACACTTGTGTTTTTAATCGAAATTATATTCGGAAATTATAGAATAATATGCTTAGTAAGTAAATTTTATCAGGCGATCTGGATAGTTTCGTTTCTCTGTTAGAAAGACGAGAAAATTGTAAAAGTTACATGGCAAAACCATTCAAATGAACTACTATTTTCTAGTAACTTTCAGATTAGCACGCTCTTGAAGAGGTTACTTCGACCTAAATGAAACTTTAATGAAGTGAACATTAACAGTAATTGGTTTCAAAATTCCTACTTCATTATAATTGAAGTCACTTTAAGTAACTTTATCTACCATCTACTGAGAAATGGTAAATTATTTACACAGGCTTTATTTCTGCATAATTGACCTCACACTGTATTTGATTGCAAATTGAAATAGTTCGTGACGTATTAAGAAGAAGTCGAACCAGATCTCTCATTATTTTGGACTTTTTTACTTTCTCTAATAAGTATCGTGTTGCTTACTGACTGATATAATGAATCGGATGAAGTACCGTCGTCTACGGGAAGTGATTTAGTTTTGTTGATATCCAACTTACTAATATACTGTTGTTGTTTTTTTATTTGATCTAATAAATAGGCATCATAAGAAATATACAGTGTACAACACGAAGACATTGTTATACAAAAGAGACAATGTTGCACAAAGATACTGCAGCAAAAAAAAAAACAAAAATGAGAGAAATATTGTTCGAACTAAGAACAGTAGTAAGTGACGTAGTAGTCGATATATATAATATAACTAGTAAACATTGTTAAAACTAGGTAGGTGAAAGAGAAGACGAAATATCAAACACATAATGTAAGTAGTAGACACTCTAGTCAGTTTATTAAAACTTAATTACAAAAGAAAAACTGACGATATATTACACGTAAACATTGTACCAAGTAAACAAAATATCCAGTTAGTGTTGTCTGAGAAAAGAATACCAAATAGACATTAAAACAAGTAGCTGTTATCAAAAAGAGACATATACGATTATAGAAACATTGTGACGATGAGACAGGTTATTCAGGAAACAATGTCACGAACTTATAAGTTTTGGTATCATGACACATTAACCAGAAAATACACTATATGGCCAAAGGTATGTGGATACCCCTTATAATTAGTGGGTTCGGCTGTTTCAGTCACACCTATTGCTAGCAGATGCATAAAATAAAGCATACAGCCATGCAGTCTCCATAAACAAACATTGACAATAGAATGGGTCATACTGAAGAGCTCAGTGACTTTCAACGTAGCACTGTCATAGGATGTCACCTTTTCAACGAGTCATTTTGTCAAATTTCTGCCCTGCTAGAGCTGCTTCGGACAACTATAAATGCTGTTATTGTGAAGTGGAAACGTTTAGGAACAACAATAACTTAGCCACGAAGCGGTAGGCCACACAAGCTCACAGAACGGGACCACCGAGTGCTGAAGCGTGTACTGCGTAAAGATCGTCTATCCACAGTTGCAACACTCACTACCAAGTTCCAAACTAACTCTGGAAGCAACGTCAGCACAAGAACTGTTCGTCGGGAGCTTCATGAAATAGTTTCTATGGTCGAGCAGCCACACACAAGACTACGATCACCATGCACAATGCCAAGCGTCGGCTGGAGTGGTGTAAAGCACACCGCCATTGGACTCTGGAGCAGTGGAAACGCGTTCTCTGTAGTGATGAATCATACTTCACTATCTGGTAGTATGATGGACGAATCTGGGTTTGGCAGGTGGCAGAATAACGCTACCTGCCTGAATGCATAGTGCCAACTGTAAAGTTTTGTGGAGAAGGAGTAATGGTCTGGGGCTGTTTTTCATGGTTTAGGCTAGGCTTTTTACTTCCAGTGAAGGGAAGTCTTAATGTTACAACATACAATAACATTCTGGAGAATTGTGTGCTTCCAACTTTGTAGCAACAATTTCGGGAAGGCTCTTTTTGGTTTCAGCATGACAATGTCCCTGTGTACAAAGCAAGATCCATAAAGACATGGTTTGCTAAGGTTGGTGTGGAAGAACTTCACCGGCCTGCACAGAGCCCTGACCTCAACCCCATCGAACACCTTTCTGATGAATTAAAACGCCGTTTTCAAGCCAGGCCTTTTCGTCCGACCTCACTAATGCTCTTGTGGCTGAATAGAAGCGAATCTCTCCAGCCATGTTTCAAAATCCAGTGAAAAGCCTTCCCATAAGAGTGGAGGTTGTTATAGCAGCAAAGAGGTGGGGGGGACCGACTCCGTATTGATGTCCATTGTTTTGGAATGAAATGTTCAATAAGAACATATGGGTACGATGGTCGGATGTCCACATACTTTCGGCCATGTAGTGTACCACATTGATTAAAAATTTTGTTGTCAAGAGAAGACATTAAACCAGGGAACACTATCGTCGGTTATAAAGTTTTGATTTCATGAGAAGACACGTTAACCAGAAAATACTTCATTGATTAAAAGTTTTGTTGTTAAGAGGAGACACTGAACCAAGAATTTCTGTGATTGATTACAGATATTGTTGTCATGAGAAAATTTTGTAAGCAGGAATCTTTTCACTGATCATAAAATTTTGTTGTCATGAGAAGACAAGCTGATCAGAAAACATGAGTAACACTGTCACTACTTCCGAAGTTTCGTTGCTAAAAGGAACCTGATTAAACAGGACATACAGTCACTACTTCAGACGTTTCGTTGTCACGAGGAAACGTTTTTTCTTTCACATCACATTATTATATAATAAACCTTACCACTGATTTTTGTTTTGATTATTATTTCAAACGTATTAAAAACGAACTTACCCAAACTGGTATTCAAACCACAGATGTTAGTGAAAGCTACCAACACAAGTTCAGTGTAGCAGACCACTACACCATTCTCTCTTCTCAAGTATTTGACGTGTCTTTGTTTCCTTAATTAATTAACTTTAACATACTGGCTGTGGAGAGCAGTTCTCCATCATAGTTAACAAAAATATTGTCAGTATTATTAATATACATGTTACTGTTGTTAAACTATTGTTCAGGTTAATATTTACCAGTGGAAGTTTATTTCGTGTTCCTCGTCCTTTCTTTACTGTGTGTTTTGCCTCTCGAAAACAATAACAATAATTGCACCACTTTTGGACTGTTTATTTCTCTTACGTTAACATAGATGTCAAGTCCATATTTTCCTAGTAATATAAGAGAACTTAGATTACTTCAAAAGTATAGGAATATCGGCATACCAGCATTTGGAATAATTGTAGAAATACCCCAGAATGGGCCCCAAATTCTGTCCTTCATATAGAGAGAAGCTATTGTTACTATATTCTTCAAGTTGGTCGGAATCACTACTGTGTCTATATAGTTAAATGTAATCATTATTAAGATTATTTGAACGTTTACATAAAGCTAGTAATTTATATTTCTGGATCCATTTTAAGTTGTTGTTTTTTATTTACTGTAAATTGATTTCCTATTAACAACATGTTTGTTCATACATTGTGCATCTTATAAATTGAAACACTGTGTTACTGATGTCGTCAAGAACTTGTCTTTTAAGACTAACTCTTTCCTAAAACAGCAGCACCGATGTTTCTACTCTCACTTTCAAGTTTCCGTCTTCCCTAAAAGTAACTCTCATTAACATTTCTGGTCTAACCTAACTTTCAAGGTCACATCTTTTCTTAAAAGAACTTCAATAATATCTCTGATTTGACTTTTGCTGATGTCTATTAACAGTGCTTCAAGTTTGTTTCTTCCATAAAACAGACTCACTGATGCCTCGAGTCTGACTTTCAAGTTCATGTCTAGAATAAGAACAGCTGTACTGATGTCGTCTTGGATCTGACTTTCAAGTTCGTGTCTTCCCTTGAAAGAGCAGTACTGATGTCGTCTTGGATCTGACTTTCAAGTTCGTGTCTTCCCTTGAAACAGCAGTACTGATGTCGTCTTGGATCTGACTTTCAAGTTCGTGTCTTCCCTTGAAAGAGCAGTACTGATGTCGTCTTGGATCTGACTTTCAAGTTCATGTCTTCCCTTGAAACAGCAATACTGATGTCTTGGATCTGACTTTCAAGTTCGTGTCTTCCCTTGAAACAGCAATACTGATGTCTTGGATCTGACTTTCAAGTTCGTGTCTTCCCTCGAAACAGCAGTACTGATGTCGTCTTTGTTCTGACTTTCAAGTTCGTGTCTTTCCTGGAAACAGCAGTACTGATGATTCAAACTTGTTGGTCAAGACTGTACCATTTCTAAAGAAATTTAAATAAGAAAGTAGCCAATGACATGCTTGTTGACCTCGTTATTCCTTTCTCGTACAAACCAATGTTTATCTGTTATCACGTACACTTCCTAACTTCCTATCACGTACACTTCCCAAGTCCTTCTCCAACTTCCCCTTCAACAAACGTTCCTTCCTCAATTTATTATCTTATCGATATCTAAAAGTTAGCTTTCATTCAGCATAATGTTTTACTAATAGCTCAAAAAACATTAATTCGTGTTTTATTTTCCAATCTTAATATATTCCTTTTGATTAACCGAATCATCTAACAATGTCTACAAGTTTGTATGGTCAATACGTTTATACAGGGTGTTCGGAAAGTCTTTGTTTGTTTGTTTGTTGTTTGAATTTCGCACAAAGCTACTCGAGGGCTATCTGTGCTAGCCGTCCCTAATTTAGCAGTGTAGGACTAGAGGGAAGGCAGCTAGTCATCACCACCCACCGCAAACCCTTGGCTACTCTTTTACCAACGAATAGTGGAATTGACCGTCACATTATAACGCTCCCACGGCTGAAATGGCGAGCATGTTTGGCGCGACCGGGATGCAAACCCGCGACCCTCAGATTAAGAGACGCATGCCTTAACACGCTTGGCCATGCCGGGCCGTTCGGAAAGTCACTGTGCACTTATATATTTATTAACAAACATGTTTCAATATAGAATACAGGAAGTAAGTATGAATGAAAATTATAAACAATGTTGAAAGTGACCCCCGTTGGCAACAGTACAGGTCTGGATTCTTCTTGTTTTGTTTCTAAACTCCATATTGGGATCAAAATCTAAAACATAATGACATATGATTGCAAAACTGCACAGTGACTTTCCGAACACCCTGTATAAATATAACGGCTATACAATATTTCATAGTATCTGTTACTTTTACTTGTAAAATATAAGGCATAATTTAACTATATTATTTACTCAGGGTATTGTACACCAAAGAAATACATTCTACACCGCAAATGACACTTATATCACTCGCATTATTTCAATCATTACACATATATAACCGTGAAGACCCTCGTTTAGCTATAAAATATGGTATTTCTTTTCAAAAATAAAAGCCTAACTGAGATTTCTGACCTGACTTTCAAGTTCGCATCTTACTTTAAAACACCTCACCGATGTCCCTCACCTGTCCTTCAAGTTCGCGTTTCTCTAAAAAAACATTTTCACTGATACGTCAAGAAAAGTTAGATAAGGAAAAACCTTATCTGGAAACTATTCTGGTAAACAAAGAATGACTATCTTATTAGTGTGTTAAAAACACTTGTGTCCCAAAAAAATTTCAAAAGAAAAAAAATGTGTTGAGCTGATTCCGTGTGTACCTGGTTTCTATGGCACAATAAAAATAACATGAAACGGAACAGAAAATAGTGTATAAATTACGTATTGAAAATATTTGTCTTTTAGAGGAAAAAAGTCTAATTCAACTTAAAAACAAAACACAATTAAACCATTTGTAAGTGCGAAAGAGATAGTTTATAGAGCACAATGTACAGACTGTAATAACCTTTATAAAGTGGAAACAAGATGGGGTTTAAGTACAAGACATGCTCTATGACATGCACGTCAACATTTTAAAGATACACAATTTCGCGATGAGACTAAAATTGTAAGGCCCGGCATGGCCAGTTGGTTAGGGAGCTCGACTCGTAATCTAAGGGTTGCGGGTTCGAATCCCCTTCGCACCAAACATGCTCGACCTTTCAGCCATGTGAGCGTTATAATGTTAGGTCAATCCCACCACTCGTTGGGAAAAGAGTAGTTCAATAGTTCGCAGTGGGTGGTGACGACTAGCTGCCTTCCCTCTAATCTTACACTGCTAAATTAAGAACCACTAGCGCAGACAGTCATCGTGTAGCTTTGCGCGAAATTTAAAACAAAACAATAAGATTGGTAAAAAATCCAAAATGTGTAAAATGTGATATAAAATATCCGAAATGAATCCTTTAAAGCAATTAAGAGATAACATCAAGCTCGTTGTTATGAGAGCTGACGAAGGTAACGCTTCTGTGGTGATAAATTATTGTGATTATTATAATAAGGTGAGTGAATTATTGTGTGATCAAAAACGCATTAAACTTTTAATTAACCAGTTTACTGAAAACATAGAAAAAAGACTGAACCTATTTTTATTGGATTTAAGGAAAAGGAATAAGTAGAACAACTTATTATTCGAGTTGCGTTGGTTTTTCACCACTTCATATTTATAGGGTGTCAAAGACATAAAAGCAAAGTGCACCTTTGTAGTTATTGTTCATATGGCTGTGTCTACCACGGAGAATCAAATCAAGAATTTTAGAATTACATTCCGTAAATTAACCGTTGGCTCATCAGGGAAAAGGTAACCTTTTAATTATAACTTTGATAAATTTTATCCTGGAATGCAGGACGTATCCTTCACGTGGAAGGTGCGTTTGATTGGTTACTCTTTTACCAACGAATAGTGGGATTAACCATACATTTTAACGCCCCTACGACTGAAAGGACGAGCATGTGGTGGTTAAAGTTCTCGACTCGTAATACGAGAGTCGCGGGTTCGTATCCACCAAACATGCTCGCCTTTTCAGCCGTGTGGGCGTAATAATGTACGGTCAATCCCACTATTCGTTGGTAAAAGAGTAGCCGGTGGGTGGTAATTACTAGCTGCCTTCCCTCTAGTCTAACACTTTAAAATTATGGACGGCTAGCTCAGATTGCTCTCGAGTAGCTTTGCTCGAAATTCAAAACAAACCAGTCATCAAGAAATATTAAATTAAACCTCGAAAATTATAATTAATCAAACCGCAATAAAATGATGATATTTATGACCTGATTGAAGAAATATATCTAATATTACGCAATGAGCACCGCAATAAAATGATGATCTTTATGACCTGATTGAAGAAATATATCTAATATTACGCAATGAGCACCGCAATAAAATGATGATCTTTATGACCTGATTGAAGAAATATATCTAATATTACGCAATGAGCACCGCAATAAAATGATGATCTTTATGACGTGATTGAAGAAATATATCTAATATTACGCAATGAGCTCTCTGTGTGGTGTCCAACACAGAATATTTCTATGAAGATACCTGATTATAAAACAAGATGTCCGGTCGATTTAGGACAATATTTTGATGTCAGAAACGTCGATAATAGTTTCACTGGCTTTGTTTCTGGACACATTGTTCAACAGGTTTAACATTTCTGAATATCTTACATCCTAACGTTTACTTCTGAGAATAGGAGGTGGCTTAGTTACTTAATGTCTCGGTTAGTAAAGTGAATAATGTTTTTAATTATAATGTTTTTAATTATTCAGGGAGTAACTTCATCATATATCACGAGCAATGTTGATTATAAAAATGTTATTTGTCACAGCTAAAAGTATTTGTAGATCAGAAAAAAAGAGAAGCAGGTAACGGAATACTACATCAGGGAAGTGCACTGTTAAACAAAGGACATTTAATATATTATTGTTGTTAAAAATGTTTAACTGCTAAATAGGTTGTAAAACAAAAATAAAGACATCCAATCAGAAGAGTTGGTTTGTTCTGTTTATCCGTGTGTACATGACTTCTCAGTTACGATGAAGATAATATGGGGAAATGAGGAAAATGTGTAATCTTCCAATTGTGGATAAAATTGCTTTTTTAGCAAGAAAAATGTTGAGTGCAGTTTAGAAAATCACAATCAAAGCTTTTGTAAATGTAAAAGATGTAATAATATCTGTACAGGAGAGATAAACGGAATATAAGTGACAGAATAGGGGAATACAGAAGTGTTCCATCACGTGCTTTCCAGAATTTTAAAGACATAAAGCACTGCACCGACACTGATATTTAAAAAAAAAAGCATTTATTGTACACCCAAGGTTAAAAACATAATAATAAATATTCGGTTACAGTGAATCAAAGCTGGCTCATAATAAATAAAATGCAAAAATTACTTTCACATATACGTGCATGTTAAGTTAATATTATGTGTATGATGTCACGTGAATTGTGCCGAAATGTAGTTTTACTATATAGAAGGTTTTTTTTTTTTTTTCTATCAATTTTAGTTCCTCTTACATATTATGTTTTTCAAATATACGGAATGTCTATATGAGTTATATCATACGTAAAGTCCACCAAAAAATTATATGTAGCGATAGATGCCGAATTTTCATAAATCCAAAGTGTATTTCATGATATAATTGGTTTAACTTAAGCCATACCTCTGCTTCAAGATAACATTTCAAAAATGATTTATAGGTATACATTATTAGTTTTGGATAAGAAGAATGACCAAGCTGGGGCACGCAATAAACAGCTACCAAATATGAAATAAACAGCTACCAAATACGAAATAAACAGCTACCAAATACGAAATAAACAGCTACCAAATACGAAATAAACAGCTACCAAATACGAAATAAACAGCTACCAAATACGAAATAAACAGCTACCAAATACGAAATATACATCTACCAAATACGAAATAAACAGCTACCAAATACTAAATAAACAGCTACCAAATACTAAATAAACAGCTACCAAATACGAAATAAACAGCTACCAAATACGAAATAAACAGCTACCAAATACGAAATAAACAGCTACCAAATACTAAATAAACAGCTACCAAATACGAAATAAACAGCTACCAAATACGAAATAAACAGCTACCAAATACGATATATTTAGCTACTAAATAGGAAATAAACAGCTACCAAATACGAAATAAACAGCTACCAAATACGAAATAAACAGCTACCAAATACGAAATATACAGCTACCAAATACGAAATATACAGCTACCCTAGCACTACTTGAATTACAAACTTTCTCCAACCTACAAATAAAACAGTGCTGTGGATTTCTGTCCCAAGACCTTCCTGGACCAACTGGTTGTGTTTAGTATGTCCTAAGTAATGATTCTCTTTGTAGTGTGGAACGACATATGAGGAAAAGTGCAAGTAGAACACCACTTAAGAGACAACAAAATAATGAAAGCCGATCGATTGTTTGACAGGTAAGAAGCTGAACATTCTACAAAGAACTGGGCTGATCAAAGGTGGATAGGAGATATGTTTAAGCAAGTTTGAAATTCATCACTGTCAGGAACATGAAATCAAAGAAAGAGGATTTTCTATCCAATGAAGAAAACGAACATCGCTTGTTGGGCTGAAACTCATTAGACGAATAACATAACAATGAAATATGCTGGATACAAAAATACTGCTACCAAATACGAAATTTGGTAGTCCAAAATACAGTATGCATTATTTGACTTTCTCCAACCTACAAATAAAACATCTGTGCTGTCCCAAGACCTTCTGGATCAATGTTACTGAGCTGTGACTCTCTTTCTGTGTGGAACGACATGCAAACAACAAGAGACAACATAATGAAAGCCGGATTGTTTGACAGGTTAGAAGCTGAACATTCTACAGAGAACTGGGCTGAAAAGGTGGATAGGAGATATGTTTAAGCAAGTTTGAAATTCATCACTGTCAGGAACATGAAATCAAAGAAATAGGATTTTCTATCCAATGAAGAAAACGAACATCGCTTGTTGGGCTGAAACTCATTAGACGAATAACATAACAATGATGTGGATAATACTGATCTTTTGGTAGTCCAAAATACAGTATGTTGAGTTACAAAATACACATCTGTGCTTGTCGATTATGTTACTGAGCTGTGCTCCTCTGCTACCATGCAAACAACAATGCATTAAAAAGGTTTTTCAAGTTAGAGTAAAAGCAAGAGGAAGGAAAACTCAACATGAGATTGGTTGAGATATGTAGAACACAAGACTGGTTGAGATATGTAGGACATGAGATTGGTTGAGATATATAAAACATGAGATATGTAGAACACACGACTGGTTGAGATATGTAGAACACAAGACTGGTTGAGATATTTAGGACATGAGATTGGTTGAGATATATAAAACATGAGATATGTAGAACACACGACTGGTTGAGATATGTAGGACATGAGGTTGGTTGAGATATGTAGAACACAAGACTAGTTGAGATATGTAGGACACAAGACTGGTTGAGATATGTAGGACATAAGATTGGTTGAGATATATAAAACATGAGATATAGAACATAAGACTGGTTGAGATATGTAGAACACAAGACTGGTTGAGATATTTAGGGCATGAGATTGGTTGAGATATATAAAACATGAGATATGTAGAACACAAGACTGGTTGAGATATGTAGGACATGAGATTGGTTGAGATATGTAGAACACAAGACTGGTTGAGATATGTAGGACATAAGATTGGTTGAGATATATAAAACATGAGATATAGAACATAAGACTGGTTGAGATATGTAGAACATGAGATTGGTTGAGATATATAGAACTTGAGATTGGTTGAGATATATAAAACATGAGATAGGTTGAGATATATACAACATCATGCATGGATTTGGTACGACATCCGGAGTTTGTGGTATCTGCAAAAGTGTAGAACCGAAACACGCATGTTTTAATGCATATTTTCAGTTACAAGTGTAAGAGTTTAACCAACATGATGTCACTAAATATGACATATTGGCAGTAGAATAAAATACTATCGTTTACCTGTTTAACGACAATCCACACCAGGGATGAATTTTCTAACAGTACAATGTTTGTGTTAAAAATGTATACTTGATATTCAGTGTCCAGGGAAAGAGGATATGATGTGAATAATGGAAAGCTGTCCCTCATCCAGGGACACAGACACTGCTCGAAGTCAACTGGTACAGCTGCAAAACTGACTATATCACAATCAGATATCAGAAGCTTGGCCTTGATTATTCTGATGGATGTAAACGTGTGGGCAACAATATGTCGGAACCAGATATAGAAAATGTCAAAAGTGGTGCTGTATAAATTATTTTCTCTAAAATAAAGTAGCTTTATTTGATAAAGTTAATGCATCCTTTACATGCCGTGACCTCATATCCAATATTTATAATTCTTCTGAAAGTGTATGTTCAGTGTATTCTGCTAGTAATGTGAAAATGTAGACAAGTACAAATAAGGAGGACAAATATATACTCACTGATCTTCAAAATAATGAGTATTTTAGAAGAAAATGGACAACAGAGTAAAAAATAGGCAAAGAGAATAAGAAATAAAACTTCATTCTCCTTAGACATAAAATACGAAGGAACTTTACAGGACGTTACAGTGAAGGTGAAACGCGTTTCCCGGTCTGTTTATAAACAGCTTCCACAAGCGTTGTTTAAGACCAGACGGGTGAACTTATGAAACAAAATACACACAAGGCTATAATTAATCGTTTTTGTTGTTGTTGTTGTTATAGTCATATTAAGGATTTTGTTACAAGGACGAAAGACAAATAATCTCAGTTTGATGATTGACTGTATTTGAGTAGAAAAGTAATATTAAACATTTAAGTAAAATAAAATCGAAAGGAAAGAGATTGCTTTAAAAACATCAAATTCTAACCCATGATGAATGAACGATATCTAAATGATTGATTGGTTTGAATTTCGCGCAAAGATACACGAGGGCTATCTGCGCTAGCCGCCCCTAATTTAGTAGTGTAAGACAAGAGGGAAGGAAGCTAGTAATCAAAAGCAAAACAAACCAAACCCTCTAGGCTTACACTGCTAAATTAGCGACGGCTAGCGCAGATAGCCCTCGTGTATCTTTGCGCGAAATTCAAACCAAATCTTCTCCATAATCTTTTGCAATGATGTTCTACCTAATGATCAATTTGATAGAGGTAGGCTTAGCCTTTGTAATGATGTTCTACCTAATTATCAATTTGATAGAAGTAGGCTTAGCCTCTGCAATGATGTTCTAGCTAATGATCAATTTGATAGAGGTAGGCTTAGCCTTTGCATGTTGTTATGTTTCACTTTATGGTCTATGTAGTACAGCTTGCTTACATCTTTACTTATAAACAATCTATAAAGGTGGAACTACATGTTTATTGCCCATGACGTCTCACTTACAGTTCATGACTTTGCACTTCAGAGTGTAGTATGAATACCAGAACTACCTGGAACTCGTGTTTATATTTGAAACTAAGATGCTGATTCCATCAGGAGGTATCGTTGACCACTGTTCTACAAAGAGTCCTTTTTTTTGACATTTTTGTGTCTGATGTCGCTTAGTGGAATGTGGCACATCTCCCATGAGGATTCCATGCATGATTGATGGGACTGACATATTTCGAGTATGCTTATCACTTCATTCAAGAAATGTGCTAACAAGCGTAGAACTAACAGAAATGCGTAAATTATCGTTTAATAAAAAGAAGTTAGAATACTTATACCAACATTATGAAACGCTACAGGGCCGATAGGTGGTCCTTATTGTGTTTAACATTGTATGTATTCATCAATTACGTATTTCCAAATGTTTATTCTTACCGATACCATATTACCATCGCCATCATATTATATGTTTCCATCACCATCATATTATATGAGAATACAACTGTTATCTGGCTGTAAGATACAACGTGTCTCTTCTGATGTCTCACATACCTAAGGTGACAACTGAGACAAGACTATGTGAGCGATTTTCTTGCTATACAAAAAAATATCGTAAGTGGTTTTCCTTTAACGTCGCGTGCACTGTCTGCCAGCGATAGTGATGCGTAACATAAAGAGGCAAATGTTGTTTTATTTTTTTAAATAAAACATTTCTAAATATACGTTGTAATTATTTGCCGCCTCTTATATAACATTATTGAAAACGATAGATCTTTACTTTTCATGCATACATTACGAATTAGAGTTTACGATATGACGTTTTGTCTTTAGAATTGTTAATGGCCTTGTCGTAGTAACCTTTTATAGGATATTAAACAGTTGCAATGAAATATGGAGATCATGAATTACTCTGTCCTTAAGGTTGAGCTGACGAAAACAGCTGTAAATGGGTTGAAACCAATTTAGTGTCACCAGAAGTAGGCGATTAGAACCTCTGAATGAAGGTATTGTGAAATAATACCAAATGACTACTTGAAATTAGAAATATATTATTATTATTACACATGAATAAACGTAGCAAGTTGAAGTCTCACCCAATTCTTACTCCAATAAGCCTAACACGTTGTGATGTCAATACTGTCTTGTTCTTCTCAAGTTGTAAGAGTTGAATGTGAATGCTTCGTTTTAAAACTATGATAAATATACATAGTTACGTCAAATAAATTATATTTGCAGAATATTTATTATTTTTGTTTTCTTACATAATATAAGCAATTGTTTATATATCAATCCTTTTGGATATATATATATGTTCACAACTTATATTTCGTATCATTTTGATAGTATAAACTGTACACCCACTGAGTGGGTGAGAAAAGATACTGTTAATATACTTCCTTTCCACTGCAAACAACTGTTCCATCATCTTAACTGAGATCAGTTTGTTAAAATTTTCATTCAAAATTAAAGGAAATGGAGACATATAAAAGTGCATGACATAATTCTAAGTGCTTTATGATGTCATAATTTAGAAAAAAATATTCATGGAAAGTTAAAACATTCAAGATTTTATATAGAATATATTATTTTATGTCATTTCCCTGTTTCATGTGCAGCGATAAGTATACGGATGTACAATACTAAAATCAGGGGTTCAATTCCCCTCGGTGGTCTCAGCAGATAGCCCGATGTGGCTTTGCTATAAGAAAACACATACACACTCCAGTTTCATATTTGTAACATTACTGCAATTCGAAAGAGTAATTCTGATGTTTCTTTTCATTTGTTTCAAAAAATCCTTTCGTACGTTTACAACTCTGATTTTATAACATTTTCAACGTATTTTAAATGCGTTGCAGAAACGAAACCTCATAACTTCTACTTATACCTACTCCCAATTTCTGCGGAATTGACATGTGTCTTCCTTTTTATATATATTTCTTACTCTCGGTATTAAGTGTTTAACGTTGTTTCTTTTGCAAATATTTTGAGGTCAATTGCACTTTCTGAGAACAATGTTTTAGGTAATGTGGTGACTTTGGAATTACTCTCTCTATCAATGACTGTGGTCAGTTTAATGTATGTTATTGCCAAGCACCATGTTTTCTGCGAACTGCGGGAAAGTCTTCCTTAGACCAAACATCTCGGGCTGAGCATGACCAGGAGGTTATGGCACTCGACTCGTAATCCCATGGTCACAGATTCGAATCTCCGCCGCACCAAACATGCTCGCCCTTTCAACCATGGGTGCGTTACAATGTGACAGTCAATCCCTCTATTCTTTGGTAAAAGAGTAGCCAAGTGTTGGCGGTGGGTGGTGACGACTAGCTGTCTTCCCTCTAGTCTTACACTGCTAAATTAGGGACGTGTAGCGCAGATAGTCCTCGTGTAATTTGCGCGAAATTCAAAACAAACCAAGCCAAACATCTCTACAAACGTTCCACAGCACACGAACATTCGTTTCCAAGACCACATTTCAACAGATACATTAAAACACTAAAATATATCAGAATTACACAAGATGGATTGACAGGTATGTGGAAGAATGTGATTGTTCTGATTCCAAATTTCAACCATTTTCTCAAAAGGAATATCGTTGTTTTCAACTTGTAAGTTTTTCTTGTTAACAATACACAAAAGAATATGTCCAGATTTATCACAATGGCTACTGAAGACGGAGGATTCAGTTTATAGATTAGCCATTGTACAAGTGGACTCGATGTGTACAATAATATTTCTTAAATTCCCTGTTGTGCGAGTTTCTACTTTGGCACGAATTTACTATTATACACTTATTTTAATATCGATATTTGTTTCAGTTAAATATATATTTCAAAATGCACGCAACTTATGCTATTAAATGCGTACATGTACTGCGAAATTTCCGCCTATTCACTAGATCTACAGAAGATTCTTGAGTGTAAGGCTTACATTTTACGAAAGCACCACCGTGTCAATAGTGTTCTTGGGCCAACTGAAATTTCTAGACATTTTCTCAAAGTTTCTAAATCTTAACCAACGCGAGGCGCCAAGTGACAGTACATATTGTTGGTTTGTTACAGTTGCTTTACTATATCTTCAGAAGCTCTAACTGTTTTAAACACTTATTAATTGGAATATTATAGATATTTTATCAAGAACGTTAAAAGATTTCGAATATTACACATCGTTTAACTTCAGCTCATTAACTTCGAAAATTAGTATTTTTACGTAAACATTAAATAACTTCAGTAGCGAAACTCTCGTCGTGTAATAAGCGAAAACTGAAGAACTCAGAGCTAACTAGCTCCCCATTAAGTAAATTTACCGATATTGACTCGAAATTAATTCACTCATTGTGAACCTTCGATAAGATATCACGGAAGTTTTGAATAGAATAGAAGACTCGATATTCTTTGTATGTTTGTAAAAACTTTGTATATGAATCATTATGTGTAATAACCATTATTATAAGTTGTACTGTTATTTCTATATTAAAATGCATTTGTATTAAGAAAGAAAACTGTCAATAGTAATCTTGTTGGCAAATATCATAAACCTCGACCTTTAATTAATTTCGAAATTAATATTAAAATTCAACTAATTTCAGGCTATTTCGAATTATAATACGTAAAATAATCAATTGGAAGCTCTTTTGTGATAATTTACAATATGTAACAACATCCATGGAAGAAAAATATTGTCTTTTAAAATAAATAATTTGTCCATTTACTATTAATTATCATTTGGTTACAACAATGTTTTTCATTGTTATTATATTTTTAACGTTTGTGGGGAGCTTCGGTCACTTCTTATCAACAGTTCTTAAAAGATTCTAGATGAAACTGTAATCATTCATGGTATACAGAGTAAAAAATATCCCACGAACTTGGAATTACAGCTTACCAATAAATTTTGTTTGTTTGTTTGTTTGTTTTTTGAATTTCGCGCAAAGCTACACAAGGGCTATTTGCGCTAACTCTCCTTAATTTAACAGTGTAAAACTAGGGGGAAAACAGCTAGTCATCACCACCAACCGCCAACTCTTGGGCTACTCTTTTCCCAATGAATAGTGGGATTGACCGTCATATTATAACGCCCTAACGGCTGAAAGAGCGAGCATGTTTGTGTGAGCGGTATTTGAACTTTCAATCGTCAGATTACGAGTCGAGTGCCTTAACCTCCTGGCCATGCCGGCTCCATATAACATGAAATTAAATCATTCATTCTTTTACAGGTGTTTGCAAGGAATCAAGCAAAATATATTTTCAGATTTTGGAAGAGAAAAACCAATGTTTTAAAATTCGTAGAATTTCCTGATATAAATGACAACAGAAGATAATAAAACGATGGATTCGGTTCTCCCGCAACTCAACAGAATATTCATATCAGAGAACATTTTCTGATATAGAAATGTCACTATTTGACATATCTGTTTAAAGACGAGTTTAGTCCATTAGTAGCACAGTAGTATGTATACGAACTTACAACGCTAGAACCTAGGTTTCGATACCTGTGGTGGGCAGAACACAGACAGCAGTTGTATAGCTATGTGCTTACTTACGAACAATGAAGACTTTGTTCTTTGTTTCCATATAGCGACATGAGTTATGTATAATGTATCATAATGTATTTGACTTGTGACAACTTCAAGAGTCAACAGTGTTTTCATGCAATGTTTAACAAAAGAACTGTTGTGTTTGATATAATGATAAGATATAAAATGCATATAAATTAGAACATATTTTTAAACATTCTCTCTGCATCTTACATATATTTAACTTTTGTTGAAATAAGAAGGCAAACATAATTATCACTTAACTTTACCATTCATGCCACGGCGAAGGTCCTACAAAATAACAATCTATAAACATGTGTGTGTAATGTTATATAAATTACATCCGAGTTTGATTCTTTTACATATAAACTAACATGAATCAGAATCACAAAGATTCCAAGTTAATGTACTGTATGGATGATCACATCAGTTAGAATATTTTGTTTAAAGATTTATGTATGAAAAACTATATTTTACAAGACTTCATAGACTGTAAATTAGGTTAATATTTGTGCAAACGTATAAACACCTTGTGGCTACGAAACATGCTATCTAAATAGTCACTTTGTAACAAACTCGATGAAACAAAAATATTAATTTTACTTTTTGAAACACTTGTTATAATTAAGTGAATTTACAACCGTACATTTTTTTATCGTTTAGACATGATTGTTTGTTTGTTTGTTTTTCTTTAATTTCGCGCAAAGCTACATGATGGCTATCTGCGCTAGCAATCCCTAATTTAACACTTTAAGACTAGAGAGTGAGGCAGCTAGTCATCACCATCCACCGCCAACTCTTGGGCTACTATTATACGAGTAGTGGGATTGATCGATGCATTATAACGCCCCTACGGCTGAAAGGGCGAGCATGTTTGTTGTGACGGAGATTCGAACCCGCGACCCTCAAATTACGAGTCGAGTGCCGAAGCCACCTGGCCATGCCGAGCCTCGTTTGAACATTAAATGTTATCTTATGTTTTTATGTGATGTGAAACTATTGTATGAATATTTAAAGTTAGCATGGAATACAATCGTTGACGCAGGTTGTAAATTAAGGATAAGCATGTTAAAAGATCATGAATTATTCTATAGAAATATTCAGACTGTAATAAATAAATCATAAAATATTAATATTTATGTATTCAGCTACGTTGCTGGTTATTAAATAGATGGATATGGAAGTAAAAATTGGCTCTAACGATAATGCAAGATATAATTTTGTGTTAAAATTTATAGAGAATGAAACAGTAATATTTTATTGTTTTGTTTGTTTTGAATTTCGCACAAAGCTACACGAGGACTATCTGCGCTAGCTGTCCCTGATTTAACAATGTAAGACCAGAGGAAAGGCAGCTAGTTATCATCACCCACCGCCAACTCTTGAGCTACTCTTTTACCAACGAATAGTGGGATTGACCGTCACACTATAACGCCCCCACGGCTGAAAGGCGAGCACGTTTGGCGCGACGGGGATGCAAACCCGCGACCCTCAGATTACGAGTCGCACGCCTTAACATGTTTGGCCATGCCGGGCCTATATTATTTTGCATAACGTGGCGTAACAACTGAGTCCAGACAGGACTTGAACTACCCTCAACTGGTCTGGTTGTGAACAACATTACAAAATTTCAGCTCATAGAATTGAATGAACTGCACTGACTGTTGACACTTTACACAATTGACCTTCCATCCATCCCCTTTAGAAACGACGCATTCTATGGATGCAAGACAGGATCTTTAACTTCTCACACACATTTAGTGATATGCTCTTCGAGCATATAACTTCTAATATTCTCTGATGGAGCTCCAGTGGTTTTATTTTTAGGTTTATTTTCCTTTGTTTCTTAAACGAGTTCTTTGAAGATGGATTCCACGTGTGATGGAAGTTATGTAGAAAGTTTCTTAAGATGTGTTGTCTTAGAAACTAGTTATACTGAAAACTTCAAGTGTGAAAAATAGTATTTAATTATCGCCCTCAGATCATCATCCTTATAGATTGGGATTAGCTCATGGGATTGTAATATACTGATCATAACACATACACTTCAATGATAAAAACTGTCTAGGTATATCTTATTTTATTATTCTGTCCTATTCTTTAATGTATTAAAATGGTTAGCGTGCCGGGCTGCGCGTCGGAAAAATCAACGTTTAGAAACGATGCCACTGAAGACTAATCTCAGTTTACGCCATGGAAGAGTCATGAAGTCATGCGGTTATTCGGTTTAAAAGGCCTAATTAAACCCTCATAGCGGCACGCGCTTCTGGCTGGCTTCGTACCCTCTGTATAGTTGTTTAAAAACAGGAAAAACCTTACTTAAACCAGAGGATTCTCTAATATTGCCACATGTGTATAAAGCACGATTCATTTAATTTATGCTTCACCTACCAAAGTGCACTTCATTCTCTTAACCCTTTTCATATCTTTAATTTTAAAGAACGCCTGAACATTGAAACAGCATTTCAGTATTTTAACCTTTTATTATCTTATTTCGTTTGTTTTTTTTTCTTTTACATTAAGAATCGGAAGAGGATTTTAAAATGTGGATTTGTTGTTGTTGAGGGTTTTCCTTTTCTCTCGCTTTCTTTTATTTTCAATAAGTTTCTTGGATGAAGAAACTTCCTCTTTCACTCATTAGGTAGAAAAAAAAGACAGTTTAACAGAAATGTTTGTTGGTTTCCGCTTTATTGGTTAATATCACAAATGGCTATTTTGTATCACAGGTCCAGAAAAAGTCGAAATGTCTCGAGAGCCACAGAAAAACACTTTTAATTGCTACAAAAGTTCTTTCGGAACATGTATTTTTATCTGTTTCAAATCCTGAGCAGAAATCTCATGTATTTGTTATGAACTATTTATATCGTCGTATTTTCAACACAAATTGTTTGCAGCTTCGTATATCTAAACTTAATCAAATCTAGCAGTAACGTCAATACAATGAAAATAATAATACTTGTATTTCTACGTTCCTAGAAGGTTGTTTTTTTCTGCCACTTCTCTGGCCACTGTGACAAGTGAATTATGCGATATTTTATGAATATCTTTCGAACAAGACGTTTCATAGAGAAACAAAACGTAAGAAATGCGTGATTTATTTGAAAGTGTTTTTCATATACCAACTATCTTCAAATACATTATTGATCTCCTAATTACAGAATAGGTTAAAATGGGTCAGTTGAAATATTTCATAATCAGTATTTTAATAAATACAATAAATTTTAGAATCAGGAAGCGAATCTTTCCCCAACAGACCAAACCTGATATGAATCCTAATCTGACATTTATTCACTTTCGTAGCCAACTTTCAGGAAAGGACTATCAAACATTTATGTTATTTTATGGAAAAAGATTTGGTTCCACAAAGATAGTTTTTTTTTCCATTCGACAGAATATTGAAATTTATATACGTTATAACGATATTTCGAACTTTGTATGAAGTGCATTTCAAAGTTTAAGCAAAATTGCTAATGCTATTTAAATCGGTCTCCCAAGTGGTTCAGCGGTAAGTCTGCAGGCTTATAACACTAAAAATTGGTTTCGATATCTGTGGTGGGCACAACACGGATAGCCCATAAGTAAGCTGTTCAAAACGTTTTATTACTATTATTAACATTACAGTTAAGTTGATTTATACATGAAAATATTTCGTAATGTTTAAGAATTTTATCCAATAGATCATTTTGTTTCTTTCAAATGTACCATTTTATTGAAATAAAAGTTTTGTAATCGTATGAGTAACTCTGTCTACTTGTTAAGGCTGGCTATTATACAAATATCTTTTATAGTATCCCAATGAATAAAAACAACACTTTAATGTTCAATAAAATATGTTTAATTATTAGACGATTAAAGGTTCCTAGTAAGTTATTATTCAGCGCTAATTATGTTTAAAATAAATAGGACGTTCAAAATCGGTTTCTTTAAATTGAATGTTTCGATTTCGAAACATTCAATTTGGTTTTTATTATAAACAAAATAGCATCTCCACTGCATGAACACAGAATCCAGTGGTTAAGCCGCTCGAATCGTAATTCGAGGGTTGTGGGTTCGAATCCCCGTCGCACCAAACATGCTCGCCTTTTCAGCCGTGGGGTCGTTATCGCGTAACAATCAATCTAACTATTAGTTGGTAAAATAATAGTCCATGAGTTGTCGGTGGATGGTGATGGCTAGCTGTCTTTCCTTTAGTCTTACACTGCTAAATTAGGAATGGGCAACGCAGATAGCTCTCGTGTAGCTTTGAGCGAAATTCAAAAACAAAAGCATGAACATAACAGAAACAAAATAGAAATTTCAATCCAATTTATATATATATATATAACGATAAATGTGATAATGTTTTATTTCTGTAAGAATAAGCCATCTGAGTTTTACAAGACTTCTCAAAAGCGCACTGGATGGAGTGTTTTAAAAACATTTTTTAGGGATTTGCAGTCGTATTTATTCTCCGCCGAACTAATTCAGAAAAATCTACTTATATCATTTTTAACACAAATTTCAACATAAACTGCAGTGTAAATCATTTTTGCAACAAAGAAAAAGATGAATTATGGGTAAAAATTATCATTTATACGAGGTCTGTTTTTTTCTGCATATAATTAGGAGAGATCTTTTAACACCAGTTGTAAGTAAAAATTCCTCCCCTATATTTACTTGGTTTTCCTTGTTCTCAAACCGTACTGAAGATATTCCATATCGTGAAGTTACTTGTCATGTGTAAAGTAACATTAAAAACAGTTTTGAACAACTGTAATGTGTAATATAGTTATTTTATTTTAGAAAAACAATATGCTCAATTCTTTTCTTTTATTTAATTTTTAATAAGCACGTCGCGTTAAAACCTTATCCAGGCATGTACAATCAGAGTGTGTTGAAATATTTAAGACACACAGCGTTTTACTTTGGATTGTAGTATCTTACATTTTTTCGTGTGTGTTCTAGGACTAATATCACGATTAGTGCTAAACATTCGTTTTTTTGAAGAATTAATAATTCTACAAAATAAATAGAACAAAACAAAATTTGCCTGTGGCGCCATCTTCAAGAGACCATTACAAGCAGCACTGCAAATCGATTGATGGGGTATTTAAAGCAGTCGTGTTTTTATCCCTCAAACATTTCGTCTGGCCACAGAGATCGTGTAAGAGATTTCAGTATCTCCAGTCTTATGAGGATTCTGTTACAAACTCATTCTGTGTACAGACGTTTCGAGCTTTTTAATGACCCTAAAAATTAAAAATATGGCATATACCTACCTTGTCTTATTTTTCCTTCTTCACCTGTGGCCAGAGTTCAGCGGAGCACACGTTCGTCAAAATCCAGCTTCTAAGGAAAAGCCATACGGTAAGTAGGTTTGCTTGTACATAATATATACTTTGATCCATTGTTTTAATGTTATTATGGAATTCCAGAACTCGGAGAGAAAACACAAATTCTCATAAAACGTGCCTCTAGCAAAACGTATTTCTTACTCAATTAAATTACTTTTAGGTGGTTTATATCACTCTTTTTGTCTCATGAAATAGCATATGACTTAGTGGTTATGACACGAACATTTCTCTATCCCAAAATGCCTCAACGTGGTTTTCAAGACAGCAGTAATATCAGCTGTTTCTATAAGTAATGTGTTAGATTCATCAGATTAGAGAGTAATAGAAAACAGAGTTATCGATTTGAAAGATATCATATTGTTCATAGATTGGCTAAATGGCCAGATAAAAGATATTTTACCTGTAACTGTACCTAATTTTGAATTATCGGAAGCATACACCACCATAAAGTCTTTTGTCTATCTCTTTAATGGCCCGGCACGGCCAGGTGGATTAAGGCGTTCGACTCGTAATCCGAGGGTCGCAGGTTCGAATCCCCGTCGCATCAAACATGTTCGATCTTTCATCCATGTAAGCATTATAATGTTACGATCAATCTCCCTATTCGTTGGTAAAAGTGTAGTCCAAGAGTTGGCGGTGGGTGGTAATGACTAGCTGCCTTCTCTCTAGTCCTACACTACTAAATTTAGCTTTGCGCGAAATTCAAAAACAAACAAACTACCTGTTTAAACTGCACAACAAAATAGACTCACTTTTTATACTGCAATGACAGCAGAAAATACATGAATGTCAAATTGCATCACAACTGCAATAAAAATCATAATTATTAAAATAATATATATATACTTGTATATGTGTAATGTTCAAAATACCTTCCTTATTTTGATGTATTATTTAGATATTTGTACATTTTATCTGCCTACACTGCTAGAGAGAGTTGAAATTATTTAAGTTTTCGAATTATTTTAGTACTCGCAAATTTCTGTAATCTGCATGAGATAAACTGTGTTATGAGAAGATGAGGTTACGAAAATCTTTCAACGACAACTGAAAATTACGGTTTCGAGCAGTGTCGGCTAATTTAATAATAAAGGTTGACACCCACTAAAATTTTATGTAATTTGATAGTGAATAAAGATGAATGTTTGAATCCTTTAAAACTATACCTAACCATTAGCGTAAAGTGCATTTCGATTACTGTAATTAAGTGTTAATTAGAAGTCAATCTTTGATAATATAATTTAATTACTGAAACAGTTCATTATTCTCTTCTATCCGTAACACAGATAAACTCGGAGATTGGTTCTCTAACTAATTGTTGGTCAGAATTTACTCTTTGTTAGAGTAAAATAATTACTCATTGTTCTTCAATTAAGAAACGTTAAAGACTGTTATTCATACTTCGCCGTTTCATCCATCGTAGAGATAAAATTCAGTCGTTGTTAAGTTAATTCAAATACGGAATAATTTTCAAAATCTGTTCACGTGGCTGTTCCGGTAATTCAGATTTCTTACTGTTAACACGGTAGTTATTACAAATCAGTCATTATTTTATTGTCCGTGAAGTTTGACACTGGTTTTCTTCCTTATCTTCTCAAGAGAAATGCGTATTTACTCCCTAAGTTAACCTAATATTTCTGCTGTTACCGTATGTTAAACTGACAAGTCCAATAATTTTCTATCTACTATAACCGTGTGTTAAACTGACGTGTAATCCTTCTATATCTACTACCGTATTTTAAACTTCAAACTGACATGTAATCCTCTTTTAATTACTTCTATATGTTAAACTATCGTTTTAACTTTCTACATTTACTACTACTACTACTAATTATGTAAGGTAAAATGACATGTTGCCTTCCTCGATCAACTTGTTTATCTTAACTTGGAAAACTAGTTCAGACCGTCATTAGATAACACTTCTCACATATTGATCCAAATCGTTACTTGCTTTAAAAAATGTGTTTTAAGAACGTAAAATTACTGAGGTTAAAAATATGTGTTGGCACTTACGAATTAAAACCGTTTTGCACATTGCTGAAGATCAACCTTATAAAAGAAGCCTAAAAAGTGTATTTCTTATCCTAAACGAGGTTTGGGTTTGACAGTTAAACAACACTGTCCACATAATGTTTACATTCAAGTTCACTGTGACGTAATCACCCTATGTTATCGTTGTCACTGAATATGCAAAGAAGATACATTCGTTTTTCTTTAATATGCGTGTTTTATGCTCAAGTGTGTATCTACAGGAAGGAAAATACACTTTAAATTCTTGGCCGTGTTCACGTTTTGCTCTCCGTGTTTAAATATAATATGCGACCTCAGCATTTTGAGAGTTTTCAAAATATGTAAGGTTTTCGTAAGGTGTTTGCAGTAGACTTCTGAAGTCTGTGTTTGCAAAAGAAAAAGAATGAATACAAGTAAAACGTGAAGAAACTGTTTGCGAGCTACTGGCTTATAATTCTTGTTTGTACATATTTTTAAAGCTTTCCAGTTGCAATATTTGAAGAGGAACAGCCCAACCTGCACTCACACGTTTCACAACATGCAATAGATCAATAGACGTCTTTTTAAAAAACTAATATCAAAAGTTATATATGAAATATACTATACACGTGTTTTGAATTGCGAATCATAATAGAAAGAAATATTTTCTACAATAAACCAACATTAAAAAAAAGATAAATAGACCGGCGTTGTTTTGAATTAACAAATGACGAAATGTAAATATTAATCTCGAATAGATTTATCTGCCATGCGTGTGTTTACCCAGAATCATACAATAACGTCATTTTTTTTTTTTTCTTATTTCTGAGTTACGAGAAAGCATTCAGTCCAATGCTCTATTTAAATATTTTGGTTCACTGAGTCTAAATGTTAGCGATGCCAGCGGCCTCTGTATTCTACTTCTGGATTACATGTAGCTAAGCATCTTCATTGTGATAAGTTAGATGCCTAAAAACGCATATATTAGGTTGCATCGAACACTTGACGTCATGAATCAGATAATAAGGCCTAAAGAGCAACACATTCAGAGGATCTTCTAAAATAACCAATTATTTAAAATAAGCATATTAGTTTTATTCTCTTTTACCATGAAAAAAAAGTTTTAAAAAAACGAATAAGTTATTAATTTACAAAAAGTTTAATATTTGTTTTAAGACATTCGAATAAAACATGTTAATTCCAAATAAAACATGTTTACGTTACACTATTCTAATTCTTTGAAATCCCTAATGGATAATGTAGTGTTTAAAGATATAATAGGCTTAACACTAATGTCCCATCATATGATTAAGTAGCCGAACCTGTTAGAATGAAGGAAAGACAGTGTTAAACACGGTAATATTTCAAGTTGTATGTGCATATCACTGTTTCATATATTTAAATGGATTGCTCTGCTCTTGGTGAGTATTCATCTGTTCTAATGCAGAGTTATTCATGTTTTAAAATATACATGTATTTAGCTGGCTGTTCAGGCCTCTTGTCCGCGTGTGAGATTAACGTAAAACTGCCTGAAGGATACAATGACAAGCTTTCGCCTAGTTGTCAAACCGAAGGTAGGAGCCTGGCATGGCCAGGTGAGTTAAGGTGTTCGACTCATAATCTGAGGGTCGCGGGTTCGAATCCCGCTCGCACCAAACATGCTCGCCCTTTCAGTCGTGCGGACGTTATAAAGTGATGGTCAATCCCACTATTCATTGGTAAAAAAGTAGCCCAAAAGTTTGTGGTGGGTGGTGATGACTAGCTGTCTTTTCTCTAGTCTTACACTGCTAAATTAGAGACGGCTAGCGCAGATAGCCCTTGAGTAGCTTTGCGCGAAATTAAAAAAAGCAAACAAACAAATAAGAACAAACAAACCGAATGTAGTACAATGATGTGATCGTATACATCATATGATCGTGACTCTTTCTTATTCCGAGATATATATTTTCAACTTTAGTCATTTCTTTTAAATTTGTTTTTTTAATCTGACGCAAAGCTATTCGAGAGCTATCTACGCTAGCCGTCCCTAAGTTAGCAGTATAAGACTAGAGGGAAGGCAACTAGTCATCACCACCCATCGCTAACTCTCGGGCTACTCTTTTACCAACGAATAGTGGGATTGACCGTAACATTATAACGCCCTCCAGATTACTAGTCGAGTGCCTTAACCACCTGGCCATGCTGGGCCTTCTTATAAATATTGACAGTAGGTTTATGGTGATAGAATTTTAGTTGGTATTGCAGTGATGATGGCCATTTTAAAACCTAATTGTTAATCGCTAATTATTTCCTACAATAGTATCAGCTATTGCTTGTTTGTGTACATATATATATACATTGTCATTACTTTTAACTTTGATTAATTTAAGATTATCCAAGTTGGAAAACTATCCACCCAACAATCCTGATTTATATAGTTTTTGCACAGATTAGTTTGATAAAAATGTTGAACCGAAATTGCGGTACACATCAAGAACTAACTTCACGCTAATTAGAAAAGGTAAATGTATTTATTTATTTTAATTATTTCTAAATATTTTCTCTTAGTTAAAGATATTTTCTCTCTGTCGCATAAACCTAACTAATAAGTAAATAAATAAACGTACAACAACCAATAAAAATACAACAATATTTCAACTTTACACTTAGCTCTATCTTTATTTTCTAAATAGATATATTTAATAAACGATTCATTCTCATTGAGTAAAGTCTAATCAAAGTTATATAATACCCGATACAGCGACGAACTGTTTTCACGCGTAGCTTTAAATAATCCAGTTAAATATTGAAATCAATGATATATATATATATATATCTTCTTTTTAAATAAGTGAGTTACGAGATAGGCCGATAGGGAAAGGAATTTAATCCGTCATGACAGTAGTGAAGTGCTAAATACGTTATGCAACAACCCCTTAAAGGTAATTATCACACGGATTTCGACCAAATTTAAATGTATACAGGTAATTTATAAAGGTATTTATTGTATGCTTGAGTTGCGGACAGAATCACAGTTTTAAATCATGTACAATTGTTTGTATAAATATAAGTAGTAATATCCCAATTCATTTAGCAGTCAGCGAACACTATGTTAAGCCTAGTTTGATACCCTGAGGATCAGTTTAGTATGTCTGTGTGTGTGTGTGGGGGTGTTTTCTTATTGCAAAGCCACATTGAGCTATCTGTTGAATCGAACCCCGATTTTAGCATTGTAAATTAGTAGACTTATCCCTGTACTAACGAGGGACATCAGTTTGTTAAGATACAACTTCTTAGTTAAAATAATATGCGCATGTGTGAGCGTATAACACTAAGAAATACTTTAATATATACTTGCATACTATAGAGATGTATGTATGTGACTAAGACTAGAATAAATATTTATATCGCTCTTTCCTTTGTAGGTTCTTTTAAATTATATGGTGAAAGTAACTGAACGTTCACCTCCGGTAACAATGACATTCAAGTGTGTTTCTTTCGAAAAGTTCCTACTACTTGTAGGTCTCAATTTACAAATTATGTTCAAAACTATAGCTGTTGTTGTTTTGGAATTTCGCACAAAGCTACTCGAGGGCTATCTGTGCTAGCCGTCCCTAATTTTGCAGTGTAAGACTAGAGGGAAGGCAGCTAGTCATCACCACCCACCGCCAACTCTTGGGCTACTCTTATACCAACGAATAGTGGGATTGATCGTAACATTATACACCCCCACGGCTGGGAGGGCGAGCATGTTTAGCGCGACGTGGGCGCGAACAGGATATAGACAACAATAAGTTTTGATATTTATTATTCTTACCTGTGTTTTCTACAAACTGATGTTTATTAAGAGACGTTTCTATAAACGTAAATAGAAGTACAACCTACTTCCCAGAATGTAAGTTTGTTAGCTCAGTATTTCGCTCTTACAGCTTCATCAGGAGTTATCTATATCCTGCAAGTCCACTAATCCAGGGCCCAGCATGGCCAGGTGGTTAAGGCACTCGACTCGTAATCTAAGGATTGCGGGATCGAATCCCCGTCACACCAAACATGCTCACCATTTCAGCCGTGGGGGCGTTATAAAGTTACGGTCAATCCCACTATTCGTTGGTAAAAGAGTAGCCCAAGAGTTGGCGGTGGGTGGTGATGACTAGCTGCCTTCCCTCTAGTCTTACACTGCTAAATTAGGGACGGTTAGCACAGATAGCCCTCGAGTAGCTTTGTGCGAAATTCCAAAACAAACAAACACTAATCCAGTTTAACCTTCCTAAAATCAAAGTTGATTTCTACCAAATCTTTTCGAAATTAAGACCCAAAATCTCTGGGAGTTTGTTTTTATCTGAAGGTGGAAAACGCTATAAATAATTTTAAGCCTGCCACCAGGTTTAATGAGGTACTTTACACCTTCCAACCCTATTCAAAGGAGCAACATTTAAATTATATTTTTGAATTGAATTTTCCCACCTTCACACCTGTCAATAAATGTCTGGTATTTTTTTCAAAAAAAAACCTTGTTCAAAATCCTTGAATTAAGGAAAATTGAGAAGGGCTCCGGAATGGCCAGGTGGTTAAAGCACTCGACTCGTAATCCGAAGGTCGCAAATTCGAATCCCCGTGGAACTACACATGCTCGCCCTTTCAGCCGTGGAGGCGTTATAATGTAGTGGTCAATCCCACTATTCGTTAGTACAAAAGTAGGCCAAGAATTGGCAGTGGGTGGTGATGACTGGTTTCCTTCCCTCTAGCCTTACATTAGTGACAGCTTGTTTAACAATTTTGATTTCTAACCTTCTAATAATGCGATATAACTGAAAATTGGGAAAGCATGTTAGTTTCCGTGAAGCAGGAAAAAAAATCTAGAATATCGAGCAATCTTTATTTTATGCTTCTATTTAGTAGCGCCTCTGGTGGCAATTTTATGAGTGAAGAATGGTGTTGATCATTGTGTGATAAATGGTTAATAAATAATTGTGTTTATATCGTTATTTCCTACAACCGAAAGAACAAGTTTTTCTACTTCAAATGGTTTCAGTAACAAACACCTATACGGGATAAATCTGTCCAACATCTTCCATTTGAAAGGCTCAAGCAGTTACCCGATACTTCGTGAAATCAGTCTATTTTGCATATGCAAATACATGGAGCTATCTACAAATGCGTTTGTGTTAGTCCTAATAAAGGCCGCACGTCGCTCGTGGGAAATATTAACATTCCCCAACGTCTCAATCACGTGCTTTATTCTCTTCGTTGAAATCTAGTACCATTTTCTAACGCTTTTAGGAGTTAACCAATGACAATCAAACACGTAGAGAAGATATTCACTCTTACGCCAGCCAATGAGAGCGTATCTAGTATCTCCCTAGTCGTTATTCCACCTGCTTGACTCAAAGTCCTCTAATGATTTGTAATGTTATAAGTTATACTGAAACACGGTAGCTTTCTATAGAATAACTGAGGACACTGAGGAAGCCAACAAAGCGGAATGATACAGGACTATTAAACTTTGTTGGATTAACCTCATTAATTTTCTATTTTGTACTTTCTAAAAGTTTTGTTGATTATTGTCACTAGTTGTATTGTTGTGTTTTATCTTGTACTTATTTTTTCTTATGTCTGCGGACTTACACACTAAAAACCAGGTTTCGATACCCGTGGTGGGCAGAGCACAGATAGCCCATTGTGTAGTTTGTGCTTAATTCTAAACAACCAAACAAACAAAACTTATTTTTCTCTTTAAAGAACCGCATAGTTCGGATTAATTCCGTCGGAAAGAGAAATTCTAAATGCAATACCTGAGTAGACAAAAATATTTATTTCTTTAAACACAAATGAAATCATATTTTTACATTAATGTATTATATCCTTGATTTATTGCAACTATTACACAACAGGTTATTCCTGTTCTGTTCAACAAGCAGAATCGCACACGGATTTTATCGTTGTAAACGAAAAGGTTAGTTTTACTCAAGATATTTCTACAAACTGATATATACGTACATATGAGGCCCAGCATAGCCAGGTGGTTAATCGTAATCCGAGGGTCGCGAGTTCGAATCTCCGTCACATCAAAACATGCTCGCCTTTTCAGCCGTGGGGACGTTATAAAGTATCGATCAATCCCACTATTCGTTGGTAAAATAGTAGCCGAAGAGTTTGCGGTGGGTGGTCTTACACTGCTAAATTAGGGACGGCTAGCGCAGATAGCCCTCGTGTAGCTTTGCGCGAAATTCAAAACAAACCAAAAACACATATATGAATTTATATATATATATATATATATACACGCATATGTCACGGCTGAACACCACTGCATGAACAAACATAAATCATTCTCATAAAGTGTGTTTATCCCTAGGAACTTAATGTTTTGCTCATTACATCATGACTCAAACTGGTAAAAATGTTTCTTATCACGAATTATTTTCAATGTAAACCCAAGTCAGTTGGAAAACAAGTATTTACTGCCACTTATTTAAATTAGACAATTCAACAATACTTTGATAGAGTATATTTCATAAGTCAACAATGAAAGATGATTTGTTTTTGTGTACTTTTAAACACCAATTTTATGTATCACATCTTTTATTAAAAATCTAATCCAAATTAAGATGCACGTCTAATTCATTCCGTTTCCAAAGATTCTACCACATAACTTTCATTTTTTATTTAATCTCAAAAACTCGATCATGCCAAAAGTCGTCTATTACTCCAATCAGCTTCATGAGCTATTAGAGTGCAGAGAGTAATAAAATTAACTGCACGTGTACCTGTCAGTCTTAATGTGAGGTCAATTTCACGTGAGTAAGAATAAATGCGTCTGTTTTTGTTTAATCTTAGAGTTACAATGCGATCAAATGAAGTTTGCTGTATGTGAGACGGCTGATCCCTTTGAAACTAAGAGAAAAACATAATTAATCCAAAACAAAGAAATAAAAATAAAGTAAGCCAACTAGACATTCAAGATACAACACACGAAGAAGCGACAGCCTGCCTCTCTTTCTTTAAAAGGAAAAATAAGAAAAGCTCGCTAATTGTACAGAAAGAGAAATTTGACAGTCAATACCGCACGTGTGGTCTGCCTTCAGGTAGAACTTTCTTTAAAGATTCGTACATATCTTTGAACAGTTTTAATTGATTAAAATGATGACAGTAAATACAAATGTAGAATTTAAACATTTTAAAATATTAGAGGCTAAATTTGTGTAAGAAATAACGTTAATTATCGATTATTTGTTATTGAAATTCTCGCAAAGCTACACGAGAGCTATCTGCGCTAGCTGTCCCTAATTTAGCAGTGTAAGACTAGAGGGAAGGCAGCTAGTCATCACCACCCACCGCCAACTCTTGGGTTACTATTTTACCAACGAATAGTGGGATTAACTGTCACATTATAACGCCCCCACGGCTGAAAGGGCGAGCATATTTGGTGTGACGGGGATTTGAACCCATGGCCCTGGGATTACGAGTCGAGTGCTTTAACTACCTGGCCATGCCGGGCAACTATCGATGAAGAAGATAATTTTATGAAGATGACACAGAACATTGGGAAAATATCAACGGAGTAACTGAAACAGAGTTAGTTTTATCAGTGATGTTAGTTTTATACACTAAGTGAAAGTTTGGAAACAAGGACGGAAGTAAATGTTATGTTTGTTTCTCTTTTTATAATGTGTTGATGACTGCGAGTACTAATACTACTATCGCTGCTACAGATACACATAACCAGTCATATTCACGTGCACGAGCATAGTACATAGCAATACGAGTACTGTTGCGTCTGGTAAAAGTACAGCTGTGTGTGTTATTTCCAACTTATTACTACATGATCAGAAGAGTTGCTTTATGTCAGGAGTGGTACAACTTTTGAGTGTTTCGTCAAAGTAGATTATATCCTATTCACTGCATACTGAAATAGAAATGATCCAAATTGTAACAAACTGATACAAGAAAAAATTACACAGGACCAATTGTACTCTAGTTGAGTAATAACTTCAAAATCATAAGAAAATATTAACGAAACGATTAGTCCCTCGTTAGTACAGAGGTAAATCTTCGGATTTACAACGATAAAATCAGGGGTTCCATTCCCCTCGTTGGACCGAGAGATAGGCCGATGTGGCTTTGTTATAAAAAAAACACATACAAAACGATCAAGCTATATCTGAGTTGTAATTTTAAAACTGAAAAAAAATGACACAGAGCCAACCAAGCTTCAGATAACTAGTAACTGAAAAAACATGGGGCCAATCAAGTTTCAAATAAGTAATGAATTTAAAAAAAAAATCAGAAAAACATAACATGGGGGGCCAATCAAGGTTTAGTAAGTAGTACCTCCAAGAAACGGTTTGTTTGTTTTTGAATTTCGCCCAAACTACACGAGTGCTATCTGGGCTAGTTATCCATATTGTGGCAGTATAAGACTAGAGGAATGGCAGCTAGTCATCACCATCTACCACCAACTGTTTTACCAACTAAGAGTTGCTTCATCGTCATATTATAATGCCCCCACAGCTGAAAATGCGATTTGAGCGTCTTAACCACCAAGCCATGCTGAGAACCGCAAGAGACAGGAAAAAATGACTGAGAACCAGTCAAGCTGGGATAATAAATAACTTCAAAGATAGAAGAACGTGATGCAGAACCAGTCAAGTTTCAACCGAGTATTTTTCAACTTCAAAAAGTAATAGGGCCCGCATGGCCAGGTGAGTTAAGGCGTTGGTCTCGAAATCCGAGGGTTGCGGGTTCTAACTCCCGTCGCACCAAACATGCTCGTCTTTTCACATGGTCGCGTTATAATATTACGGTCAATCCCAAGATTCATTGGTAAAAGATTAGCCCAAGAGTTGGCGGTGATGACTAACTGCCTTCCCTCTGGTCTTACACTGCAAAATTAGTGACGGCTATCACAAATAACCCTCATGTAGCTTTGCGCGAAATAAAAGAAAAAAAACAAAGTAATACAGAACTAATGTAGATGCTATAAAAACAATAAAAGATGACAGTACGAATCAAGCTTCGACCGAGTTATTAGACTAAAAACAAGAACAATACACAAAACAATGAAAGATGACGGTACGAATGAAGCTTCGACCGAGTTATTAGACTAAAAACAAGAACAATACACAAAACAATGAAAGATGACGGTACGAATGAAGCTTCGACCGAGTTATTAGACTAAAAACAAGAACAATACACAAAACAATGAAAGATGACGGTACGAATGAAGCTTCGACCGAGTTATTAGACTAAAAACAAGAACAATACACAAAACAATGAAAGATGACGGTACGAATGAAGCTTCGACCGAGTTATTAGACTAAAAACAAGAACAATACACAAAACAATGAAAGATGACGGTACGAATGAAGCTTCGACCGAGTTATTAGACTAAAAACAAGAACAATACACAAAACAATGAAAGATGACGGTACGAATGAAGCTTCGACCGAGTTATTAGACTAAAAACAAGAACAATACACAAAACAATGAAAGATGACGGTACGAATGAAGCTTCGACCGAGTTATTAGACTAAAAACAAGAACAATACACAAAACAATGAAAGATGACGGTACGAATGAAGCTTCGACCGAGTTATTAGACTAAAAACAAGAACAATACACAAAACAATGAAAGATGACGGTACGAATGAAGCTTCGACCGAGTTATTAGACTAAAAACAAGAACAATACACAAAACACCAACAAGAAAAGGTCCAGTCGAGGTGCAAACTTCTTATAGGAAATTAAGTAAGTTTATTCACAGAAATATTTCCCTCAGTGTACTTAAAGCTCTCGATTTATAATTCGTTTCTTTTTGTATTTATATCGTTGTGTAAGCCTTTATTTCACGAGTCGTCTTAGTTTTCACTTTATTTTATGTATGAGCATGAAGACAGAAATAATATTCTGTGATTTATTCTCCTATCTAATACCATGAGAGTTTCTTCACGCAAACGAATTTTGCTTTTATTCACCACCACATAAACAGAATTCAAAACTATTGATAAACTAAAAATAAGTTTAAACATTCACATTTTATTATGATTTCGGTTAGTGTTGAATTAGTTAGGACTTGCAGAATAGTGACAGGATGGAATTTAATTGTTGTTTCAATTAACTGAAGAATAAAACTATAATTAATATCTAGTTTTTGTCCCAGAGCTGACTGTTAATGAATCCTAAAATACAAAACATCCATTTACTATTTCTTGTATTCTCTTAAGGATAAACTTTATTTTACGAATTTTGTTTGATTAATTCAGTTACGAAAGGAAACAATCACAGTTTTCGGAGAACTTTGTACTTATTTCAACTCTTTATAAAAGGCAATTTTCCAATTTTAAGAGGACCGTTTGCATGTTATCAATCCTCAAAAGAGGCAATCATTGTTTTATAAATATGTTTTACTTATTTTCTGTTCTTAAAGAAGACATTTCCAGTTTAGGAGAACTGTTTACTTGTCATCTGTCCTCAAAAGAAGCAATCCTTGTTTTATAAAAGTTCATGCTTACAAACTTTATGAAAATGGTGCCCCACGTGAAGTAATAAGTATGAACGCAAGTTCATTTTTAAAACAGAAGATTATAAATAGTGATTTATCTATACCATGAAATGTTAATATTATTTCTATGTAGGTTGCGTGTCTTTTGATCTTTGCCTTCCTTCAGGGATACCATTTCGTTCGACAATGTTGTTAATGATCAGGTTACCTATTTACTGAATCAATGTATTCTTGTCATTATACAGTTTCATTTTACGTCTTTGTAATACTCCTAGTTGGACCGTTATATTCAATTACTTATAGTATTTACATGGCTCATTTTTTCAAGCTCCTAGAAAGTAGAAAACGTGCTTTTTATCTGAAGTTATTGGTAATCAAGCTGGCTACTCACATTTGGTAAAAGTTACAGGAAGAATTGAACTCCGTTTCACTAAATAAATTAAAATATCTTTTCGGATACCCAGAACTCAACATTCTATCTTAATGCGCATGTATTTTGTAGACAGGACAAAATAATGGTGACTGAAGACACATTTATTTAGGCACACTGTTTCGAAGTGAACAGTTGATAACAGTACAAACTAGTGTTTGCTAAACACCTGTTTATTTAAGCACACGACTGAGATGGAATACATTACATATTCTGCATATATTATACCTTAGTGTGTTTACAGAAAATATATTTGTTATATGTTATACCTTAGTATATCTGCAAATATGTTTAGAGTGTTCTTCACGTGTCATACCTTAATATGTCTATAGGTATGATGTGAATATTTCTCATATATCATTCCTTAATATTTTTACAGTTGTGATGAAAACGTTTAAGTGTCAAAGTTTATTATGTTTACTTGTATGATAAAAAATGTTTCATTTATGTCACACAACAGTTTTGTTTACAGATGTGGCGGGAATATTTTTCAAATCGATTGATCGTACTGTGTGAAGTCATATTACGATTAAACAGATGAGGTGTTACATGAAATAACATTTAATATATTGTGCATGACTGATATAAATAATGTTTATACCTAGAACTTCAGTGTTGCATCATAGATCACCTGATGGGCTCTTAGTATTGGCCGAGAGGCTTCGCCAACATTTGCTTGAGGCGTACAAACATCGATCGAGAGGCTAAGATGTTCAGTTTTTATTGGAAACTAATAGTATAGAGCCAGTAAAGTATGATTCGTAAACATTTTTGTCATTCTGTATCAGCCTAAAGTATCATATGCCACACTAATATCTATGTTTATCTTGTCTCATACCTAAGTATGTATATAACTATATGAAGATCACGCGTTTGTGAGAATCACGTATTCTGACTATCGCATTTTGTGAGTTCAGCTTTTACATATATTTGTATAAAATACTCATCAAAAGGGCTGAGAAATACAGTAAAATACAGTAAATAGCATTCAGTAAAATCAAGAGTAGGTATTTCTTATTTTTCTATAAAACGGTAAAAAACGTATTTTGTTACTTATTATAAACATAACATGCACTAAGTTAAAACAATGATTAATATTAAACTTTAAACAGAGCAGAGTAATAAATTAATTTAATAAGAATTTTCAAAAACAATTTATTAGCTAATCTTTATACCATCAAAGATCAAACATTTAAAATATGATGTTTCTTTGGATGATGTTATAAAAACATGTGGGCTGAATTAATCAATTTCATACAAATATACGGTAACCTATAGGTACATATTTGGAAATACTTACTGCTATTTCTTATTAGTACCCTTAACTAACTGAAATATACCCACACTTAGCATCAGGAAAGTCTTCAGTAGTGTTAGTTATGGAGAATACGACAGTAAACTGCATAACAATATTTCGCTTCTCTTTACTCAAAAGTTTGTTTATAAAATAGGATAATTATATTTCCCTAATTTTCAAAGACAGATATCAAAAGAAAAGTATCCCTGACTCGAATAATCGCCTGAAAATACCCTCAAGTTTTATTTAATGCATTTACTTTTTTTTTGTAGCAGGAATACGTTAGATATAAACATTCATTTGGGTTTCTGTTTTTTCTATGATTATTATTAACTTAGATATGACATCTTCATGTGAAGACATTTTTTTCTTTTTTCAACGAGAACATCTTAGGAATATAGAGTCATCAGAAAAATATAACTAGCACTAATACAGTAAATTTCTCCAGAACTGCCTGCCTATGGAATTGTGGTAAGTATAAAATAAAATGTTCATTAAGGTTCCACCACTGGTTTTGGGTTACACCTGACCGTATTGCACAATTCTCTACGGGCGAACTTCTTTTACTGAAACTGGTACGGTCAACGCTGTAACCAGATTTCAAGCTTACATTTTAATATTACAAAGTGTAGATCTCACTTGGTAGGTACATTTAATATCGTGGTCGACCTTACAGTGGAAATGCTTTTTAGCAATTCGAACTGTGACATTTTGACCCGTTGTAGCGAGGCACTTTCACGCAATGGAAGATAACTAGTTATGAATTTGTAATTTGATGTGAATCGTACATTGTCTGAGAAAAGGCAGAATCGTTTAGGTTTTAACAGTTTATAACAATTTCCACTGTGAACCTGATCACGACATTAACGTTTAAATTTGCTCCATGCAATAAACTACCTTCGGTTTGAATTTTGCGCAAAGTTATGCGAGGGCTGTCTGCTTTAGCTGTCCCTAACTTAGCAGTGTAAGACTAGAGGAAAGGCAGTTAGTCACCACCAGCTACCGCCAACTCTTGGGCTACACTTTTACCAACGAATAGTGGTATTGACCCTAACATTATAGCGCCCCCACGGCTCCCCTCAGATTGCATGTTTAGCGTCCTAACCACCCGCAATAACGTTTAGACTGATGATAGTTAATAATAAAACATGAAAAGGATTGCATAAGCCATGCATCCGACTTGTAATCCGAGGGTCGCGGGTTCAAATCCCCGTCACAACAAACATGCTTGCCCTTTCAGCCGTGGGGCGTTATAATGTGTTGGTCAATCCTACAATTCGTTGGTAGAAGAGTAACCCAATAGTTGGCGGTGGGTGGTGATGACTAGTTGCCTTTCCTCTAATCTTACACTGCTAAATTAGAAACGGCTCGCACAGATAGCCCTCGTGTAGCTTTGCGCAAAATTCAAAACAAACTAAACCAAGCATAGGCTGCAAACTAAAATATGAATCTTAAGAGACTCCTTCTAAACATTTAATTTAAATAAATTAGAATTAAGATGAAAGAAAAAAAAAGCTCAAATAAATATATCTATCTAATATATAGAATTGAGGGAAAAAAGACAATAATACATCTCACAATTACTTCATTTATGAACGACAATGATTTCGCTAGTAAAAACTGATCCTCATGATTATACCCTTTCTGACAAAAATCATTATTGTTAATAAATAAATTACGTGTAGACGTACAGTTCTCTTTATTTTCCCCTAATTTTTCAATTATGTAGTTTTATCATATACCGACAGTTTAAAGGATCAATTGCACAGCCAATATATATAAATAAACGTGGACGAAGGCAAATATTCATATCATAAATTATTCATGGTGTACATGGGATACACCACTCAGAGATAATGCCTTTTCATTATCTCGATTGATTTGTGGTTTTTAAATGTGGAAATCAACAACGTCTTTGTTTTTTTGGTTTGTTTTTTTTAGATACGTTGAACAAAATAAAAACTACTTGTTTTAGAATTAATTATGTTTATAGGATGTTGTAATCTGTATGTTTAATAATGTTTATTAGCTAGAAAGTGTACAACGCATAGTATGTTGTAATTTGACGTCAAATTTCTCTCGCATTCGAAGCCAGATTGCAAATGCTATAAATTTGTTAAGATTTATTTTTGTAAGTTAATTCTGTTTCCAACTAGCCCAAAACAATTTCCAGCAGTGTATGAGTATTGAAGCTTATAGAAAGTTTAGGAAGGAAAGAAACTAATTCATTAAGTGGACTAGGTATTGAATGGATGGTTTTCCACCCCATGACTTTAAAGAACAAAAGAATTCTCTATCGAATGAAAAACGTCACAATAATATATATACAAGAGACACAAATAATCACTCGTAAAGCAGTTCTTACAGAAATACCGATAGTATTACTAACATGTGAAGTATCCAAGATAAATTATAGTACGTAACACACTATTTATATGTATCACTATTATTTGAAAAATTACTAATTAGCTAAGAAATATAATTATTGACTCATTAAATGAACATGATAATTTGTAACTTCTTTGTTTTATGAAATCGCTTTTTTTTATTAAGTAAATGTACATATCGATTTATAAAATGTGCCCTGTAGGACATTACGTATTTAATAATGTACGTATTTATTGTTTAGATGTTCTTGCACACTTGAAACTGTATATAAAATAGATAAGATAACAGTGGTTTGATGAAAATAATGGGAGATAGTAATTTTCATGTACTTTTAGTAAATTAATGAGAGTGCTTCTCAACTAACTATCCTCGTCACACCAAACATGCTCGTCCTTTCAGCGGTGGAGTCGTTATAATGTTATGATCAATCCCAATATTCAGTGATGTCAAGAAAACCCACGAGCCGTTTTTACATATATATTTCTCTACAAGTGGGTTTTCTCGACATCACTGATTATTATTTCATCACGGCGATTGTACGAGAAGTGCAAGTCTTTGTGTTTTCTTTGTCTTTACCATTATACAACACTATTAACAGTGTGAACCTGACGATGACCGAAGAAGGTCGAAACGTTGTTCACTCCTCTACGCAAAAAAAATTTCTCAACCCAAACGAGACGTTTTTACATATATAATCCCAATATTCGTTGGTAATAGAGCAGCCCAAATGTTGGCGGTGGATAGTGATGACTAGCTGCCTTCCCTCTAATCTTACACTGCTAAATTAGGGACGGCTAGCGCAAATAGCCCTTGTGTAGCTTTGTGCGAAATCCAAAACAAACCAAACCAAACCAAATTCAACAAACTCGTCAGCTTATAAATACTAGTAACATTTATTAAACGATTGTACAATATATCATTAGCACATAACTTAGCTCAAACTTAAAACAATTTAACTTGAATAAAAACATAATTGGCTTCTCATATTAGCCTTTGTGACGTTGTAGCCGCTTATTTCATCACCAATAAATTTAGATAATGAACTCATTGTTGTTGCTTTCGTATTGAGGATACGAATCTATTGCACGATGGAGGTACCGATGGGAGATCGGTTTGGTTTGATTTGTTTTGAATTTCGCGCAAAGCTATACTAGGACTATCTGTGCTAGCTGTCCCTAATTTAGCAGTGTAAGACTAGAGGGAAGGCAACTAGTCATCACCACGCACCGCCAACTGTTGGGCTACTCGTTTTACCAACGAATAGTTGGATTGACCGTAACTTTATAACGCCCCCACGGCTGAAAGGGCGAGCATGTTTGATGCGGCGGGGATTCGAACCCACGACCCTCGGATTATGATTCGAGTGCCTTAACCACCTGGCCATTCCGGACCAGGAGATAGGAAAGCCTGTTATTAAAGAAAAAATATATAACGCAGAGAATAATTCATTAATGCCTTTTACGTTTTAATTAACAAGGTTATTAGTTTTATAAAGAAATTAAGGATATTGTATTTTTTATTTTTCTAATTAAGACGTTAAAAATTAGAACATTTGTGTTTTTTTATTTGCATTACAATAGAGACTTTTTAGTCACAAAAAACACTATGGAATTATTTTATTATTAAACATTACAGTTGTTATTTAAGCCCTTACGATTTCTCCAAGAAGGAAATTATGCGATAGCAATAATATTTCTGCAACAGTATGTCCGCATTATCCATTGCAGACGATATATGACATTTAATACTAATCCTGATCACTCGGACCTAAATGCTACGAGCAAACTCGAAGTTAGAGAACTATTCGTAAGCCATTTGTTGGAACAGCATCTGCTGTGATATGCCTTTAAGCTGACGAAGCCTGATTAAAATTAGTTTTATTTGTCGTAAAACAATAGCAATGAGCTTATGGCATCTTTTATCATTGCACTAATCTGTCTCTTGGGTTTTCTCGAAGACAAATAGTGTATATTAGTATTGAAACCACACAACATTCCTGATACTCGTTGCTAACCCTGAGGGACTCGATGAAGAACGTAATAGTTAAAATTACAAAAGGCCTATTAACACTAACTTATAACACGTATAAATTATGGTAATCATTTCAAGTTGTAATTATGATCAAGTACATAAGACAATAGCATTAGGTTATATCATGTATAAAATGAGCTTGACAACAGCAAAGAACTGTTTTTCCTTATGCGTTGTTTACATACACCACAGTCGTAGTAATAGGTTTGGTTTGGTTTTTGAATTTTGCGCAAAGCTACACGAGGGCTATCTATGCTAGCCGTTCCTAATTTAGTTGTGTAAGACTAAAGGAAAGGCAGCTAGTCATCACCACCCACCTCATCTCTTGGGTTACTCTTTTACCAACGAATAGTGGGATTTACCGTAACTTTATAACGCCCCCACGGCTGAAATGGTGAGCATGTTTGGTGTGACGGGGATTCGATCCCGCAATCCTTAGATTACGAGTCGAGTGCCTTAACCACCTGGCCATGCTGGGCCTAGTAACAGCTGGCTGTATTTTTAACATAATGAGCTTCATTGTATATAAAAGTAAAAACCTATGAAAATATTTATATTATCATTATAAATTAGACACACTGAAGTATGATATCGAAGATTAACAGTTTGATATGTGTAGCTTTAGGTTAAAATAAGTTATTAAACAAGGCTTAGCAGTAAATATATGTGTGTGTGTTTGTGCGTGTACTTGTTTGTTTAAAGTTAAGCACAAAGTTACATAATGGACTATCTGTGCTCTGCCTATTACGGGTATCGAAAACCCGATTTCTAATGTTGCGAGTCTACAGACATACCGCTGTGCCACTGAAGGGGATATATATATAAGGACGAAAGTTGTGTTTGTTTCCACTATTAGGCCTAACTCAACCGAACTTTGTATGTAAACACCAGGAGGTATGACGAATGTCCTAATTGGATTTAATCCTATTTCTGTTTTGTATAGCTAACTGATTAATTCCCACACTTTAGAATCAATTTCAAGCAATCTTGACAGGTTAACATTTTACTGTGTGTTTTCATATTGTAAAGCTACATTCAGCAAGCAACTGTGATAAGTCTTCAGATTTACAATTTTAAATCAGTGGTTCTATTCATCCTGGGGAACAATGTCCCTCTGGGGAACTGGCGTTTTTTTACACACTGTTCAATGTTCTAAAGGGATTCAAAGTCAGTGTGGAAGTTACTGGATTGTTTCTCAAACAGCCACGATTTTCTCATGAGCTGTAAGGTGTTAAAGGATAGGTGTTATCCAAACAAATTACTTGTTGGTAGGTGTCAAGTAAACAACAAATATTGTTTATGAAGGAACTTTCTTATAATTTTAAAATTTTTGGTAAAGTTTAGGTTCATGTTACTCTGATTATTTTATATTTTCTGTTAACCTTTCATTATTTTTATTTAGTTTAAACATTTCACTTGTTTTGAAGGGTATTTCTGCTTATATATAACAATTTAAGGTTATTGTTTTCATTATGTGTATGTTATATATCAGAAATATGTTAAATGCTATAAATTATCATGAACTTTCAAACTTTAAAGGAAGTATTGATTCCGAGCTATGTACACTTGTTGTTAAACCTGTTTAACGTTTCCTGTTTAAGTCTTCGCTTATCAAACATTTTCAGCAAAGAAACTAGATTACATTTAATATTCAATTATTATTATCAGCGACAGTTGTAGTGAACTGTGGATTCATTAATAGAAATTATTGCTTAAAGAACCATATATGCGTTAAAATATGTTTTATATAACGTTTAAAGAAAGAAAATAAAACTACAATTGGAATAATTCACCCAGAAGTAGTAAAGTATAGCTGTCTACGTTCCGAATAATTCACACACAAACAGCAGAAGTGCCAACCGTCTACTTTTTGAATAATTAATATACAAGCAATAAAACTACAGTTGTTTATGTTCCGAGTAATTCCCACTAACAACAATCTACTTTCCTTATAATTCAAATACAAACACATCTAGTGCGCTACAAAAATTTGGAAATCGTAGCACTGTAGTTCTATAGACTGTGATCACATTTTTCTTTCTTATTGTGAGTGAGGTATTATAAACAGGAGGAAAAAAAGGAGTGATTTCCTTACTCAAGATTATATTTCTCACAATCTATAACAAATTACTTAACTATTTTGTTCAAAATGTTACTTATAATTCACCCAAGAAAACCACATCAATCACCCAACAGCATACTACTAGCACGTATACCAATATCGTGAGAAAAAAACAAACTGCACTTTATTATTAACAGACAAACTGACATGTTATTATTACAATGTTTGACAGCATATTATTAGAAGGTAAATCACCATTATCCAGCCACAACAGCTGTTAACTATTGAAACCCAAACTACAACGACTTACATCATGTTGGTTGCAACTAAACTGATAATGTCAAACTACAACGACGTACGTCATGTTGGTTGCAACTAAATAAACTGATAATGTCAAACTACAACGACTAATCGTATGCCATTACCAATTAAATCAAAGCTGGTAAACTGAAACGACCAGCTGTCGAACGTTCACAATCAAAATGATATTATAAAATCTCACCGTCTAATTATATACTTTAACAATTACACCAATATTTACAAACTACAACGACTAACTGATTAATATTAGAAAATTAGCTGTCCAAAAATAATTACTAGCTTTATACCATTATCACTTAAATCCATATTGTCAAACTACAACGCTTACGTGCTTATTGTTAGCAATTAAATAAATATATGAAAACTACAATTTCTAATAGCACACCATTAGCAATTATACACACATATTAAGAAAATGCAATGTTAAATAGTGTACTATTAACATATAAACAAATATTTACAAATTACAGCAAATAACTGCATAATATTAGCTATTAATTCATATAGTAAAACCATTACTACAAATAATATACTCTTAGCAATTAAGTCAAAGTTCTCAAACTAAAACGACCAATAGTATGATATAAAAAATAGCTTCTCATATCACGACATCCCACTGCATGCTATGTTTATTTCATTTCTTATTGTCAAAGTACAATAACTAAACGTATTATTAGCAGGAGACTTTGACCATCCTAGGAAAAGACTTTTAACCCACGAACTATCAGGAAATACATAACACGAATGAGACAAGCATTGTGGTTTCTTTTGGGTACGTGTAAACTAATATATGCATTAATCTGTATCTCTACGTTGTTATAAAGAGTTTGGAACGATCATTTTTGTCACTGTGACGCTTACATCCTGGTTATAATAGGGAATAGGCGAAGCTGTTCTGTCGATTAATGACTTTGTTACGATCTCAGAAGTTAAGATAAAAACCGTATCACGTGCTTTACTACCACGTGCTAAACGAGCCTGAACGCGAAAAACAAAGCCTTTTCATTAAGCATCAAGACAAAAATCATTAAAATCTTGCTGCTTATAACAATGATTTAACTTTTCGGTAGTGTCTCTTTTCTTCTTTTAACAAAAACTTGTTTTAAATGTTTCCTGTTAAGAAGAAAATGATGAAAGGAGATTATAATGAACAAAGTTTATTAATAAGTTTGCAACTTGTGGTCATAAACCGGCTCGTGCTTAATAAATAATCTCTAACCAGGATACATTGTAAAGTAAAACAGGCAGTAACATATCGGTATGATGTATCATTTCTATAATAAAGTAATAATACGACTGGAACTATCTTCTGCCTATCTATTTGTCTGACTATCACATTAGTTTTGTCTTCCCTCTGCTTGTTTATATATCTCTTGTTAAAAGATACCCAAGATGAAACGGGTTCTTCCTTCCCATGTTCTGAGAACAAGCTACATCTGACCGTTGAATGATCATATAGATAGCTAAGCTCCTACGTTGCTAAGTGGTGTCCTCTGGCAAGAATATAATAGCGATTTTAGTTCGTTTCCAGGCATAAACTACAGATGTAAAGCTCGGATGGACAGTCATTTCCCATCCTTCATGTTGTCCTCTGATAGTTTTTTTTTTTTTTTTTTCGTTTTATCAAAAATGGACTTCGTGAATTGCAGCTGCAAACGAATGGATGCGAAATATCTCGCGTGGATGATATCGAAGTGATATAATAAGGTTCACGTAATTAGAGAGAGAAGGTTTCGTATGTTAAGAAGTGAATTCTAGCTGTTTCGTATCGTACTCAACAGAGGCTGTGTTCAGAAGTAATGTCTATATCGTACTTAACAAAGAGTATGTTCAGAAATAATGTCCAGTTATTCTGTATTGTACTTACCGAGGAGGCCCGGCATAGCCACGTGGATAAGGCACTCGACTTGTAATCTGAAGGTCACGGGTTCGAATCCCCGTCACACCAAACATACTTGCTCTTTCAGCCGTGGGGGCGTTATAATGTTTCGGTCAGTCCCACTATTCGTTGTTAAATGAGTAGCCCAGGAGTTGGCGGTGGGTGGTGATGATTAGCTGCCTTCCCTCTAGTCTTACAATGCAAAATTAGGGACGGCTAGCGTAGATAGTCCTCGTGAAGCATTACGCGATATTCAAAACAAACCAAACTAAAACTTAACGAGGACTATGTTTAAAATGTTATATCCGATTGTTCCATCATGCTGAAAGAGAACTATCTTTCAAAATAATGTCTAATTTGTGTGTGTCGTTTTTAATGTGGAATGTGTTGAGATGTAATGTTCAATTGTTCTGTGTCGTATTTAACAAGTACTATACTGAAAACCGTTGTGTAGTAGATCTGTATCGTGCTTAATGAATGTACACCTTGCAATATGATATGTGATATATAATGCGACTGAAAGGTCAATAAGAGCCGTTAATTTAAATCAAAAATTTCTCCTTTTCATGTATAGCTTTAAAATGTGTTTTGATTTGAAATCACAAAAAATATGGTTCAAAGAACAACTGTATTTATCAATAGATTTTTATTCCTGTTTTATTAATATTATTTAGTCATTTATTTTATCTTTCTTTTAGTGATTACCATTCGATATCTGTCAGGCGAAATTTGTGAGAAAAACGATTCTCGGTTTCTGAAAGACCTGAGATAAAATGTAATTTCAACATTACTTTTGTAGATTTATTTTCTTCCTTCTATCTATTCTGCCACAGAGAACATAAAATCATTTATATTTATATTGATACTTAAAATATTTTTCTTAGCTCACTCAGCATTAATCCTAAACCTAGAAAATATAAGTTTCAAAACAACAAACTTGGGCAAAATGTTTGAATATTTTGCAACAACTAAAATCATTAGCGCTGTACAACTAAGAAATGTATATTATATTCTAAACATTTACAAGTGTAATTTATGTAATGAGATAAGTTTCATGGACATCATGAGCGATTTATTAGAACAGCAAAGACTTTTTTTTTCCGGTACCTGTAGCAACGTGTATTTCAGAGTTTTGTTCATTATAACAAAACCTTATCAAAATATACGTAATGACAAAATATAATATTTAGTTGTGATAAATAGCATCTGTAACCTTATATCAGTTTATATTAAACGTTCAGTACTTGGTTGGTCCTTTCTGTACTCTAATAACATCCGTAAGAGGACACGGCATGCTGCTGGTGTAATTCACCATGATTTCATCCAAGCTTTTCACACCAGAGGACGCTATAACTCAGCTACAGTAGCTGGTTTAGGGTTATGGTTAACAATTTTTCGGCTTCGTTCTACCCAACAGTTCTCAATGGGATCACAACTTGGAAACTTTGCTGAACGTTCTCGTGGTCGAGATCATATAAAACACGCACACTGTGAGCAACAGCAGTGCTATCCTGGAACACAAAGTTATTACCAAACATTGCCTTAGCATATGACAGAAATATATTCTCTGGGTGATGCCTGTAGGAGGCGCCATTAGCGTTACCCCGGAGGATATAAGGAGCATTTTTCCACCATGATGAATGTCTGCCCAGATATGTACTGTGTCCATTCCTCTGTGTTCCCTGTGAAACAGTCGGTCTAATCTTGCCATCAGTTTTAACAAGTCGAAAAACGGGAGTCATCTGATAAAATGTCGTGTCACCAATATACTAAGTTATCATGCTGTCTTACCGAAATAACACGGTAATGGAGGTGAATTCTTGTAAATATCGGCTTGCAGATTCCTCTTCTTGCAAAATAACCGTGGTTGGTCAGTCTTATGTTTACTCGTCTTCTAGATGTCATAGAATGAATTGTGTTCATGCCATTTTCGTCGTGAGGTCTTGCAAGATTTATTTTGTACTTGTTGTGTTTAACTGATCAAACCACAGTCACCTCGGAGTGTAGCTTTTTATTTGCTACTAGTAGACGTTTCTAAACAACGTCTCTTGTAGTCAGATGACATTTCGGGATTGTAGATAGAGTAGACTGGCGATACCATACTGTCCATTTGCTTTGTACCATTTCTGGTCAGTCGAACAATTTAACTTCATACAACTTCAGACAGGTGGCGTTGCTCTTTAGAAAAATATTATACCAAAATCACATTATTTTATATAAAAAACGTGTGTGTGTGTTTCGACTGACAACTGCTCAAAACAACTGATACAAATCAGAATAACAACTCGTACATGTTTGTCCAATTATACACTACCGTATCTGTTACAAGTCAGGTACTTAATAACTACTTGATGGATGCTTGTTTGTTTGTTTGTTTTTGAGATTCGCGCAAAGCTACACAAAAGCTATCTGCGTTAGTCGTCTCCAATTTGGCAATTTAAGACCCCAACTCTTTTGCCAACAAATAGTGGGATCGATTGTCACTTTCTAACGACCTCACGACTGATAGGGTGACCATGTTTTGTGTGACAGCGATTCAAACCCGCGACCCTCAAATTGAGAGTCGAGCTCTCTCATCACCCAGCCATGCCGGGTCGCCATGAAAGCTGTGACTAATATTTTTAACAGGACCAGCATAATTCTATTCTACAAAAGTTAACTACTCTAAGATCTTCTGCTTAGTCACTGAATTATTAATTATTACGATAATTTATTCAAGCAGTTTGCGGTTAGCAGTTATTTATATTTGTTGCAAAGATTTTCAGCCCAAACAACCATCTAAGTTTAATTATTGAAGAATAACTGTATTTTTTGTAACTAGATACTAATGATAACTACTTTCTATCCTACGTTTTGGCTTCTAATATGCTGTGGTCTCCAGGAAGGTTATGAGAAGGACTACACTGCTCTTCTGTAGTGGCCATGATTCGGTTCTAGGTTTCTTGATGAAAATCTGGTGCCTTAATCATTCAACTGGGTTTCCTCAATTAGAACATGAATGAACCGACTAATTTAACACTATTTCCATTAAACTCATTTGTGGTAAACATGAACTTAAAGTCTTGATATGGTTCTCACGTGTGCACGTTATTTAGCATTTAAAAGTTGTCTCTCTTGAGCGAATAAACAGACTTACATGTATATATGGTAATCTGTTCTAATGACATGCAATAGTCAGCGATCAACTACATGTAATTCATTCCATTAAACAGACAGGACATTCCAGATATTGGAATTAAATATGTTGAAAGCAGCTTTTAGTGTAATTAATGATGTTTTTTGAATGAATTGAAAAGGCTTAGTTCACTCTGACCTTTACTGAAACTTCCTGTAACATTTTAACACTACAAATAGTATAGTTCACTCTGACCTTTACTGAAACTTCCTGTAACATTTTAACACTACAAATAGTATAGTTCACTCTGACCTTTACTGAAACTTCCTGTAACATTTTAACACTACAAATAGTATAGTTCACTCTGACCTTTACTGAAACTTCCTGTAACATTTTAACACTACAAATAGTATAGTTCAATCTGACCTTTACTGAAACTTCCTGTAACATTTTAACACTACAAATAGTATAGTTCACTCTGACCTTTACTGAAACTTCCTGTAACATTTTAACACTACAAATAGTATAGTTCAATCTGACCTTTACTGAAACTTCCTGTAGCATTTTAACACTACAAATAGCATAGTTCAATCTGACCTTTACTGAAACTTCCTGTAGCATTTTAACACTACAAATAGTATAGTTCAATCTGACCTTTACTGAAACTTCTTTCAATGTTTCAACATGATAAATAGCGTTAGTTGAATACTTAGTTGGACGTTAAGAAAGAATTAGTAGATAAAAAATAGATAAATTTTATGTAAATTTAGACAAGTACCTCTCGTCAAAAATACTTTAGTGCTATTATTATTAGCCACCGCATAGCGACTCATAGAATGCATCCGAGTTTGTTGTTTTGTGTTTCAAGTACAAACTTTTAGTTCATTGCTTCATCTATTGATTGATTTGAAAACTAATTACAGTTTAGGACTAAGGAGGTCAAACCCTTTCGATGATGTATTTGACCACAATCGAGATAGCTTAATTTATTATAATCGAGCCTAAAATAATTTCAGTTTGAGAGTAGATTGAGTTATCTTGCTGAGTAATGAGGTCGTATCAGATGTCCCACGCTTGGTATTGCTGGCGCACAGAAATTAAAAATCGTAGATTAATTTACTATAATCGTGGCTATTGAGCATTAACCCTTATTTTTATTTGTAATCAAATAAATAAACAACGTATATAAATTATTTCCCTGTAGATTACTAATTTTTCGTCAAAAATACTTTAACACATTTGTTATTCGTTTACTTGTATTTAATGAGGCAATCCTGCACGTAAGTAAAAAACGTTTATAATGAACGTAGACTGTGAAACAGCTGCATTTAATGAAAATTTGAATATCAGATTTTACGGTTCAGTTTTATAATTAAATGTAATTTTGATTTTTGGAAACTTAGACTTTACATTTCAAACCTTTCAAAAGTAAGGATATCGAAACAAAATATAAATAAATCTAATTTGTAATCTTCCTATATTCGATGAATAACTGATCTTCATTGTTGAAATTATTTGGACCCAGAGTACCTGTTTCACAGAAGAATCCATCTGGCCTAGCGTTGTTTCTAAGCAATCAAAACTTTTTTCCCTAAATAATTTTACGCGTAATTAGGGAAAGAAGTATATATATATATGAAGCTAAATCCAAATTACGAATTGTAAAGATCTGGTAAACTCGAGTTAATTATGTTGAGCGAAACGTCTCCACGTAGTGAACTGTAATTCCCCAATTAGGAAAATCTTCGTGAATATGAAACCCATTGTGATACTTATTTCTTCAAAGCTTTGGTTTCCGTTCAAATAGTTGTAGTTCTAAGCTATAGTTACCATGTACCGTAAACATATTTTACAATAAATCTGTAATTAAATTCAAAAAGTATTTAGCGAATGTCTTCGAAATTGTGCGTGTGTTGTTTTTTTTATAGCAAAGCCATATAGGGCTATCTACTGAGTCGACTGAGGGGAATCGAATCCCTGATTTTAGCGTTGTAAATCCGTAGACTTACCGCTGTACCAGCGGGAGACTCTTTTAAATGAAAACCAATGTGGGACAAAAAGCGTTAGATCCTTATAATTATATTTATTAATTAACTTCCTCAGTTCTCTGGCCATCGGCTTGGCTCCAAGAAACGTTCCATTCTTCTTTATGTCCAATCATAATCGAGATACTATTCGTGTTCTTGGGCCAGTAAGGACTCGCGTGGAAATTTATACATGAACTTGCATTAACAGTTTGTCTGTAATATTTACACTATTGTCCCTGGTTTTCACAACTCAAGGTTAAAGTTAACAGAGAAAGGTGTGTGTTGGTACAAATGCTATATTCAGAAATAATAAACAAATCACCTTTACATAAAAGTCGTTAAACCATCGTCATCAGTACGTGATGATGTTACACAAATTTTAAAACAATTAGGAAGAAGTCTTTTACACTTTGGTTATTTTTCGTATTTTTAAAGAAGTTATTTCTATGTTTCAAAGAACTAAAGACTTACTCTCAATTCACCCAGAAATATACAAGTTCGTCCTCTTTTTCACACGTGTCGTTATTCTTATGATTTAAGCAATCTGAAATAAATACAGGTCTTCTCTAATCACACAGACATGAACTGGCATTATTGTTGTTAAGTGAAATCAGCGTTGTCAAGGGGCAATATTGCTCTTGAATGAAATCAGTGTTGTTAAGAGGCAATATTGCTCTTGAATGAAATCGGTGTTGTTAAGGGGCAATGTTGCTCTTGAATGAAATCGGTGTTGTCAAGGGGCAATGTTGCTCTTGAATGAAATCGGTGTTGTCAAGGGGCAATGTTGCTCTTGAATGAAATCGGTGTTGTCAAGGCAATATTGCTCTTGAATGAAATCGGTGTTGTCAAAGGCAATATTGCTCTTGAATGAAATCGGTGTTGTCAAGGGGCTCAATATTGTCAAGGGCAATATTGCTCTTGAATGAAATCGGTGTTGTCAAGGGCAATATTGCTCTTGAATGAAATCGGTGTTGTCAAGGGGCAATATTGCTCTTGAATGAAATCGGTGTTGTCAAGGGGCAATATTGCTCTTGAATGAAATCGGTGTTGTCAAGGGGCAATATTGCTCTTGAATGAAATCGGTGTTGTCAAGGGGCAATATTGCTCTTGAATGAAATCGGTGTTGTCAAGGGGCTTGAATGAAATCGGTGTTGTCAAGAGGCAATATTGCTCTTGAATGAAATCGGTGTTGTCAAGGGGCAATATTGCTCTTGAATGAAATCGGTGTTGTCAAGGGGCAATATTGCTCTTGAATGAAATCGGTGTTGTCAAGGGGCAATATTGCTCTTGAATGAAATCGGTGTTGTATTGCTCTTGAATGAAATCGGTGTTGTCAAGGGGCTCTTGAATGAAATCGGTGTTGTCAAGGGGCAATATTGCTCTTGAATGAAATCGGTGTTGTCAAGGGGCAATATTGCTCTTGAATGAAATCGGTGTTGTCAAGGGGCAATATTGCTCTTGAATGAAATCGGTGTTGTCAAGGGGCAATATTGCTCTTGAATGAAATCAGTGTTGTCAGGGGCAATATTATTGCTCTTGAATGAAATCAGTGTTGTCAAGGGCAATATTATTGCTCTTGAATGAAATCGGTGTTGTCAAGGGGCAATATTATTGCTCTTGAATGAAATCGGTGTTGTCAAGGGGCAATATTATTGCTCTTGAATGAAATCGGTGTTGTCAAGGGGCAATATTATTGCTCTTGAATGAAATCGGTGTTGTCAAGGGGCAATATTATTGCTCTTGAATGAAATCGGTGCTGTCAAGGGGCAATATTATTGCTCTTGAATGAAATCGGTGCTGTCAAGGGGCAATATTATTGCTCTTGAATGAAATCGGTGTTGTCAAGGGGCAATATTATTGCTCTTGAATGAAATCGGTGTTGTCAAGGGGCAATATTATTGCTCTTGAATGAAATCGGTGTTGTCAAGGGGCATTATTGCTGGCCAGTAGCATTAGTTATCAAGTGAGAGTAGCACCAATCTTTTTTAATCTCAGTAGGAAGAATTTTCTGAAGAGAAACTGAGTCAGAACGATGCTACACTCCTTAGGTCAGTGATAATAGTCTTATAGAACCAAGATAAACAGCAGTTCTTTCAAGTCACAGTAACAAAGGAGGATTTTGGGTAGGTGTGGTACTAGTTTTGTCGAATATAAATGACACCATCCTCATTAAATCACAGCCATATAGATTTTCTCAAGTAAAACTAACACTGTTTTCTCAAGCCACAGCGACGCTCGCATGTTTAACTTTCATTTATTCATTTACATTCATAAACGTTTTCTCAACCTCAGCGGTGCCTCCCAGAGCACGTTTAGCCCATTGTGTAGTTTTGTGCTTAGTTTCAAAACGAATAAACAACCAATCACAGTGACAACAATGGCACAACTTTGACTCATTCTGAATACACTGTGACGTAGTTATACTGAAGTATTATTATTTCACAGTCACCACTGAAAGCAACATCAGATGAAATTTCAGAGTTCCTAATAATACACATTTGAAGTTAGTGACACCAGGGGGCGTGCAGTGATTTGTCCTGATGGGGAAACAAAAATATAACTGGTGGATTACAAAATTAAAATATATACATGCCAGTCAATAAAGATAAAATTAATTACTTGTAGTCATTTATCAAACGTTTTCAAATCTCGAAAGAAAAGTAATCATAAATTATTATTTTGTTATATTTCAGTTGTTTATCGTATATTTTAATATATAAAATAGTAATTACGAAACACTAACTTATAAATTATTTTGCTTAAATTTTGTGAGTTAAATAACTTAGTACATAGACTATAAATTGTCAATAAGTTCCAATTTTGCGTGTATTTTGAAGAAAGATGAACTGATAATTGCTTCCTTTATGCCATAGAAGAAGCCAATATAACATTCAAGATATGTTTGTTTTTCAAATGTAAGTATGAATTTGAAATTTTCATTCAAAAATTATTTACGTATAAAGTATTTTACAGTTTAAAGAACACATTATGTAACAAAAATGGTTTTTAGCTAGAAATAAAGCCTTTTCTAGTGGGAAGAAAGCTAAAATCAACTTTACAAAGAAAGCATCTTGCGAGTTGTAGTTCAGATTCTTCCCACCAGTGCTTTTGCATAAACAAAGCGATTACTGATTACGTACGGTATAGTGGAATGCTTCCGTACGAATCGGTTGCAAGTTGATATTTAGCTGAAACTTAAAAAATAATTTTCGTTTAAACATATGTTAGGGAAACACTATTTCCATGAACTACGTCTTTTTGAATGATAGTATAACAAATCTTTCAAATCTAAAGTATGATTCATTTCACAAAGATACAAGGTTTTCAAGTCCTTTGAAAATGCCATGACTCTAGTTTTAAGTCTTATTTACATCAAGTTGTTTTTAAAGTCGCGTCATAAGATTTTCAAATTCATAGTGACCTTATTCTTTATAAGCCATCGAGTAGGTAGTTTTTCCAGAAATATTGGGACATAAGCCTTTCCAAGCCATAGAGAGACAATTCTTCCTGAGTTATCGAGATAGAATGCATGTTTCAAAAACCTATCCAAGTTATAAGAACACAATCCTTAGAGTTATGGGGACACAAACTTATATAAACTCAAAAAAAAAAATTTTGGCTGAAGTTATAGGAACACAAACCTATCTTATCACTAGAGACACTATGTTTCCCAAATCACATTGTCACATGTCTAACGGAATTAGAGGAAATGAAAACCTTTTAAGTATCCAACAGCAACATCTGGTCACATGTGAAAACTGCTTGCCTAATACTAATCGACCATGCTATGAAATGGCAAAATTTTAGGGCGTTTTTTGTTGTTATAGCTACTACCGCTTGTAGACACAGCAGCAATAAGTTTCAAAGCTAATAATGCTATTGTTTGGGATTTGATCTTTACAGTGCCACGGCGAAAGTAGTCCATTATACAAACTAAAAAATAATATAAACGTAAGCAGTAGGAATACATTTTATACCTTACACTTTAATAGACTTCCTACTAAAACCACGAGGAAAAGGAAAGTGGGAAAGGTAAAGTCTGAAACTTTTGTTTATTTCAAAGTCTGTTGAATTAGTTTTATTCATTCACTGAACATGGAAACTTTGTGATCCAGAAAACAGTAGAATCAACGTAGCTAAACAAATACGAAAGCTTTCTTACATCCCTGTATTTTTGTTCTGTTTTTCATAATAAATATAAAGTGCGTTATGATTTCTTCTTCTCTCGTATTTAGTGTATTAAAGAACACATTTAGTAAGTTAGAAATATAAGACAAGAAGTTTGTGCTACTAATTTATATAAATGCTGTCTATAGGAAGTTTAGGGGCAATTGAGAAGACAGTAGGCCTACTGTAGTATGTTCTCCCTAGCCCAGTAGCTGAAAATTAGGACAGCGTGTAGCTTTACGCAAAAATCCCAAACAAAGGAAAGAAATCTAGGCTATGACAAAGTAATTATGTACAAATATTTTGTTTTACTTTTCCTTTTGTTGAACTTCGTTAATGGTATAAAGATCAAAACAAACCATGGTTCCCCTAGGTTGCCTCAATGCGAGAAACATTATAAGCCAATTCTTTCTAGTCACTATTTTTGATTCAGTTATTTTCTAACAATGTTATTATATTTTCATTATTTTCAGCACTTGAATTTACTGTTGAACAGTAGAGTTAACTTTTCAAGACCTTCAACTGTCTTTTGTTTGGTTTTTAGTTCTGCAATCAGTTATTTTTAGTAATGTATAAATTATTCCAAATTTCCATTTCAGCCCGTAACAACTACACCGCTCAAATAAAATTACGTGCACGAGATAAAGAACGTGAAACTGAAAACATTTAAGTCCAGAAATGTTTTAGTAACTTTTTAAACTCCATAAATAACAGCGAAAGAATCCGTAGTTGTAAACTACTTACAACATCACGTTTTACTGTCTCTGCACAGAAATCAGAAACTAATTATTTCATAAGTAAACTACAAGTAACTGACCTAAAGAATCTGGATAAATGAAAACGCTCAAAATTCACTCCAAAAATATCAAACCTTCGATACTGGTGTTTATGTTGATACTACCGGAAATGATAGGCACAACCATTTAGGAAGACAACTTAACATATGTGAACACAATGAAAGTGTTAACAACCGTTTACATAAAATGTAAAGGTGATACAACAGTTGCGTTAAGAACGTGAAAAATAGACAGAATCGCTTATAAGGTGTCGCACGTGTTTCCGTTGGTAAGGTCATTCAGCTATTCTTATCTACGTGATTGATAAAGGTAATAGAGTACACTGTAGATTCATAAATTGATAAAGACATCGCTATGTACACTGATACACGTAACTCAGAATTAACGATCTTTGGTATGTGCTAATAGCTTCTGCAGAGTAGTGACTTCTTTTAGTGGAGTTATTGGAAAATAAACTTACGCTATCAAACAAACTACTAGAATTTACTCTCAATTTCTTCAAATGTTCATTGTATCGATTTACTGGTCATTGCATATCATCCTTACCATGTTTGTTTACTCATATGTCGTTTTATAAGACTTACTTGTCAAAACAAGTATTACACTGAATAGAGGTAACAAAAGCGAAATTATAAAAAAATACACGTAGAAGAAGAAGCATTATGTTGAATATTATAGCAGAACAAGAATATTCTACTGATTAGAAATAACATGATAATTCTTCTATTAAATGCATGTAACAAATCCTGTATTCAGTAGAATTTGTACAGAGGACTGGGTATTCTATTAAATGCATGTAACAAATCCTGTATTCAGTAGAATTTGTACAGAGGAGTGGGTATTCTATTAAATACATGTAACAAATCCTGAATTCAGTAGAATTTGTACAGAGGACTGGGTATTCTATTAAATACATGTAACAAATCCTGAATTCAGTAGAATTTGTACAGAGGACTGGGTATTCTATTAAATACATGTAACAAATCCTGAATTCAGTAGAATTTGTACAGAGGACTGGGTATTCTATTCTATTAAATACATGTAACAAATCCTGAATTCAGTAGAATTTGTACAGAGGACTGGGTATTCTATTCTATTAAATACATGTAACAAATCCTGAATTCAGTAGAATTTGTACAGAGGACTGGGTATTCTATTCTATTAAATACATGTAACAAATCCTGAATTCAGTAGAATTTGTACAGAGGACTGGGTATTCTATTCTATTAAATACATGTAACAAATCCTGTATTTTACTGAATTTAGTATTCTAAATTTTAATTGTTAACCAATCAGGAATGACTGTCATCTCTGAACAATATTTGAAATTAAGAAATACAGATTACTCTGACATCAAACTGGGTACTTTGTTGAATGTCGTAAAGTTATGCACTTTGTGTCTGTGAGGCTTCGTCACTGCTGTTGAAAAGATTTATAAAGTAATAAATCTTTCCTATCTAGTATTATGATACAAAGAAATATTTTAGGTGGTTTATTTGTGTATGAAAGTGAAATGTATGTAAAGTTCACGAATATTAAAGCAGTACAAGCTTGATAGTCATGTGATAAGTTTACATCTGAAACAGAAAACCATGTTAGTTAAGTTAGTTATACACAAAATAACCATAATGGGACACTCGAAGTATGTTTTTGTGAGAGTACAGACGTTTCGATATTTAGAAAAGTTATTGTTTTAGAGAAAATTTACAATTAATTAAGTTTCAATGGTAACCTTATTCAGGCGAGGCCTAATCGATCACTGTGATGGATTGTGAAGTTGAGTATCCACGGATCGCTTTCCACTCCTGAAAAGTTACCCTCCGTACTCTCAAGTCGTATGTGGTTTGTAAGAGTAGCAGTCATGTCTTGTGGTGATCACTGTTGACTAGCTATCTTCCTTTTAGTCTATCAGTTTAATATTAGGGTTATCTTTGCGTATTGATCTTGTGTATCTCTGAGGGGATATGCGAAACAAACTGATAGTAACCATCGAACCAGAGGATTTGTAACCAGATTTCACTTGTGGTGACAACTACAATTCTAAATTTTTATCAGTGAAGAACACTGACAAAGCAAGGAAAACTTGTTTTTACATGAAGTTCGAGCTTGTATTAATACTGTACACCTATATCGTAACTTGTACAAGTCTCTTAAAAATTGGCCCGGCATGGCCAAGCGTGTTAAGGCGTGCGACTTGTAATCTGAGGGTCGCGGATTCGCATTCCCTTCACGCCAAACATGCTCGCCCTTTCAGCCGTGGGGGCGTTATAATGTGACGGCCAATCCCACTATTCGTTGGTAAAAGAGTAGCCCAAGAGTTGGCGGTGGGTGGTGATGACTAGCTGCCTTCCTTCTAGTCTTACACTGCTAAATTAGGGACGGCTAGCACAGATAGCCCTCGAGTAGCTTTGTGCGAAATTCAAAAACAACCAAAAACAACAACTCTCAAAATTAATTTTGAATGTATAATATAATAGTTTAACACTAAGCTGTCTTGGCCACTGCGCACTGATTGACACGCACCTTCTACGGAACAATGGCACCTTCTGTCGTGACAAGCAAGGTTATACTTGTAAACTTATTCCAGACATATATGTAACGAACGATGCGCTACTGTGGACATATAATTAGATTTTAGGGTAGTTCGATAGAAAACGTTAAGAAAACTAAAATCGAATCAGATATATGCGAGCTCCACGCTTGGTATTGGTGGCGCACAAAAAAATCGTAATCATTGGCTGAAATTCCCCATTACGTTAGCTTGGTTGAACATCAACAAATTTTGTCGAATCAAAACCTTCGACTGTAACTGCATGTTCTACCCGCAGCACATTTCAATAAGATTGACCGCCGAAACTATCACCATTGAAAACTGCGAGATCGTGTAGTTGACCAAATAGAAAGATTTCTTTAAGAATCAGTTTTTTCGCATGTTTCAGTTTATAAGGATTTACAAAGGAGAAACTCTGAACGTAAGCTAAAATTACACATAAGTCAAAATACTAATCAGGCAACAAAGATGACCAAATATACACAAAAATATCGTTTTCGTGAAATACTCAAAATAAGAAAACAATCCTCCGTATATATATTTCGTTACTAAATTATAATTACTTTTTTAGAAACATGTACCTAAAACATTTAAACATTTATTTATGAATAATTTTGAAAATAAAACAATTATTATTTCTTATGACAGACATTCAGATTGTTTATCATAAAAGTATAACAAATCAGTTTTTTACTGTGGTAGAATGGTGGATTTCAGAGGTTCTCCTTGATGAGATAGTTTGGAATTCGTGAGATATCAAAATTTACATCTCCTATGTAATGCTAAAATCAGGAGTTCGATTCCTCTCGGTGGACATAGCAAATTGGTCCGACATGGCCAGTTGGTTAGAGCACTTGAATCGTAATCTGAGAGTCGCGGGTTCAAATCCCCGTCACACTAAACATGCTCGCCCTTTCAGCCATGGGGGCATTATAATGTGACATTGAGTCCAACTATTCGTTGGTAAAAGAGAGTAGCCCAAGAGTTGGCGGTGGGTGGTGATTAGTAGCTGCCTTCCCTCTAGCCTTACAGATAGCCCTCGTGTAGCTTTGCGCGAAATTCAAAAACAAACAGAGATAGCAGTAGGTAGCCTTGTTTTATTTTGTTTTTGCTAAAAATACAAAATATAAATAATGTGTTTTCTTATAGCAAAGCAACATCGGGCTATCTGCTGAGACCACTGAGTGGAATCGAACCCTTGAATTTAGCGTTGTAAATCCGTAGACTTGCCGCTGTATCAGCGGGGGACCCACTTTTTGTGGAAATTAAAGACGTGTCTTGAAACTTTCATCAATTAATTTCTCTAATTTTGTAAAAAAATTAAACATGTGTCTGGAAACTTTGGTTCGTTATTTTATCCAGTTTCATAAAAGTTAATCATGTGTTTGTAAACTTTCATCAGTTAGTTTTGTGAAAAGCTAAAAATGTGTATACATGCATATCATCCATCAGTTGATCCACTTTTGTGAAGAGTCACAGCAGAAAGCATGTGCGCGCGCACAAGAATGTAAAAGTTGTCTCGTTATTGAAAATAAACAAAGGATTTCAGAAATAACAATAATTAAATTTGCCGAGGTTTATTATTTAATTTAATTACATCTAAATATAGTAAAATTCGTACGAAAACAAAAATGATGTTTTTGTGTTTTTCAAGATTAATTATCATGAGAAATAATCATTAGGCCTATCACATTTTTAAACGCCCCAAACTTAATGTAGACTCTTGGAAATTTCCAATAAATTAGAAGAGTGTAAAATAATAGTATTCCAACAACACTAGGTTTGTTATATTCGTTTCTCCTCACGATAGTTTAATCTGTAATAAGTCTTGGACGGCTAATAAAAAATGTACACACCATTACAATTATTACTTTTTAAAGGCTCTTTTTCCAGAGAAAACCACGACTGCTACTGATGACTTAAAGATATGATTTAGCCATTGTTATAATGAAAATGTTTAAATAATGTGTGATTATAGACAAACTGTTTAAATAATGTATTATAACAATGTGTTATTTTAAGAACATTATTTAAATAATCTGTTATCATAAGAACATTATTTAAACTACCAGTGTAAAAGCTCGTTAAAAATGACAAATCATTGTTAAAGGATTAATAAAAATTATAGAATCTAACTAAAAATAATTTGTATGTGTATCCGAAATGCACCTACCCTTCACTTATTTCACTAGTCTCGAAGTTGTTCTTTAATCACCACATTTGTGATAAAACTACACATTAGTTCGTGAGTATTCTGAAAGAGGCTTAAACTTGAGCCTTTCTACTGTATTCTCGTTCAGAAGACAGAAAATATAGTGCGAGCATTTCAAAATACGTTTTAAACTCTTTCGGCTGTACAGATGATAAGATATTTGGTAGTTATAAACATTTATATTAACTCGCGCTTTAAGGCTAAGTAGGTAATATATGTGTTAAGGTATCAAAATAATATTTATTAATTACCATTTATTCACCACTTAAAACTTTTTTAAACACAGACACTGTAACTCTAATAATACTAGGCCTATTTTTAATCTAATTTAATATATGAATGTAACGTAAGGCTTAGCTGAAACACAACTTGGTAAAGGTCATTTTGCTTTTGGCTACAACTCAATGTCGTAAAACTTCCGAATTAAATTATTTTGCTGTTATATCATCGAAGTTACTAGAAAGATAAATAAGTAAAACTTCTATAACAAATCAACATGAATATTAATTATTCAACATAAGGACTATAGTTGGACTGAGAATAATTAGGTAATAGTGTTGCCAACAGACGATGTATATTATCGAGTATTACCGAAAAACGAACGTGAAAGGTTTCTCAACAAAGTGACAAATGGAATAAGTTTTATTATAGTTAGTGACTTATTACACCAATTACTTTGTTTGAATAAGTGTTGGCAATGATACTGTTTGATTAATATTGTTTTAAAATGATGTTTATTTTTATACAATGTTGTTATAAAGCTACGTAGCTAAACTGTCTAATGTTCAATCGCTAGCAAAGTCTTAGATTTTTACTGACAAATTATTTAGATCTACTAATCCATTTATACCTTTAAAACTAAATACAGTTATAAATAAGATGATTCGAAACCACATGCCTTTTTAACCCGGTAAAACTGTTTTCGTTTTTCGTCGTACATGGTAAATGTTAAGTGTGTTTAATCCAATATTTTTTTTTCATAGAAGTTATAATTAAATATATCTAAGTATGTGTTGACAAATCTTTAGAGAACTTGCTGCAAACTCGGTGTCTACTTTCTGAACGTCTTGTCTACAATCTGACTTACTTTCATGCAACATTAAAAACGATTTTCACTGATAAATATTACTTTAACAGCTGCTTTCATGATGTTGTCTGAAGTGTTTCACTTCACGCGATATCCTTTTCAGGTATTGTTAAGAGCAATCACATTGGCGTAAATGATCAAGTTATTCATTCTAAATTTTGAACAATCGGTGTGAAAAAATCCCACAAAAAACATACCAAACTTCGATTTAAACCAAACGTTTACTTAAAAGCGCTCAATAATAAAATACGTTTCTATGTAGAATAGTAGGGAAGTCTATTTTTTTTAATAACTTTAAAGCAAAGATACTAAAGAAATGAATTTCGTAAGAATCTGTGAAGAGAAACTGGAAATCATAATTTTATGAAACTACCAACGCAAGAAGTTACCAAATATCCGTTAGTTATAACTTTGCCATAAAACAGTATATATTTTCTCAATATCAAGACATCATTTACGCACTGTATTTCCTAGGGTATATATTCAAATACAGTTGAGATGTATGTTTAAAGCTGACTGCTGTTTACAGTAATTTTATAGACTTGAAGATCACAATCATTCAGTTAAATTATCAGATACTTTGTATATGTTTATTAATCCTTGCTGTTAGTTGATTATATTGGTTCAACTACAAGTAAACTATTAACTAATATGTAGTCGTCTACTCGAATTCATTTAAGATCTTAAAAAGAATCAATGATGAATAAAGTATTGGAACAAAACGTAGATTTCCCATACATAAACTGAAACCAGAGATTAATTAGGTAAGTTTTACCTTTAGGTTGTTTTTGGTTGTATAGACCGACATTTAAAAATATCAGTTATCTTCAAGGGGTTTGTGTGTGTGTGTGTGCGTTTGAATTTTATGCAAAGTTACACAAGGGCTATTTGCGCTAGCCGTCCCTAATTTAGCAGTGTAATGCTAGAGGGAAGGCAGCTAGTCATCGCCACCCACCGCCAACTCTTGGGCTACTCTTTTCCCAACGAATAGTGAGATTGACCGTAACATTATAACGCCCTCACGACTGAAAGGGCGAGCATGTTTGGTGCGACCGGGATTCGAACCCGCGACCCTCGGATTACGAGTCGAACGCCTTAATACGCTTGGCCATGTCGGGCCCATTGCTTATCTTACTTGAAAACAAAAACACCAAAAGATAAATAAACAGCCATCTTTTAAACAATTGTTTTATGAATTTTATGGCGTTGGATTTATCAGAAAACAGTTTTAGCACTGATAAGAAAAACAACTTTAACTTTCAAACTATTAATTTTCTTTATTTTGTGTATTTTATATTCATATTTATGGCATAGGTATTGTAAGTTAAATAATGTTGCTATTAATTACACATAATCAGGCAAGATATGTTTGACGAAACTGCTTTTTCTATGGTTTTTTCTACTATTCTAAGGATGTCACGTGTTCTCGTAAGTATATTTTGTAGTCCATAATCTAAGCTCATAGCTCAACCCGACATCAACATCTTCACAACTGAGAAATTCAGTTTTAGTAATTCTTATTAAAGAGTTATATAGCGAAGATGCTAGTGTAGTTATGGCTTCTTGCTATCCTTCCAAATACTGGTCTATTTTAAGTCATATATATGACGTTTTCTTACTTTTTCTTTGGATTTGGCTGAGATTTTACTTAAGAGATTCTTCTAAAAAAGAATGCGCTTTGACTAAGCCGAAGGTGATAAAATTTCAGCTTTTGAAGAAGCATCTATAGGACGTGGTGTTCTATTGTTCAGTCTAGTGATGCGAGCAAAAAGAATGTCTATATATCTTTAGAAAATTTATAGTCTGGACTGATTCAACACGTGATGGATCTAACCTTGTAAGAGGAAAAATTAAGTCATCATTGTGGATAAATTTTCAATGAAGATCAAATATTTGTCAGTTTCTTCATCTTATTTTTTTTTTACCAGAAAAGGTGACAAGAAACGGATCAGTGGTGTGTGTGTTTTTTTTTAACAATAGTTGATAATATTTTCCAAAACTTTTACATATTTCATCAAAGAATTAGTTTCAAGTTTCTTTGGTTTCAACACCACTTTATTACGTCTGGAAATAGAATACATAAATCACACGTTTTCAGATATTGAAAGTCGATTATAGGAACCCTAATGTGAGAATAAAGACATTTTACTCGGTATACTTTCGGGTTTACATCCATAAACCTCTGAGAAACGTTTATTTATTTTCTTGGTAGATCTATTGTTCTTATAATAAACTTATCGCGTAAAGCTCATTCCAAGACGACATGTTATTGTTTTTGTTCACGACCTTTATCAGTGCCACAGTGTTGCCTATCAAATCGTGTCTAGCTTCAACAAAGAACAATTTTGGAACCATCCAGATTTTTCAAAAAAATAAATTTTATTAGTTTTGCTGGTTATTGTGTATCTCCACAAATGCCTCTTTTATTGAGACGTTCCTTTGTTATGACATACGTTTCACTTATTGACAGAAGTCTACGCTATTGACTCGTGAGTGTATTATTTTATAAGTCGCTATTATTATTATTATTATTCGTGTGTGGTATTTACACAAGTCTCTTTTATTGAAACGTTGTAATGCTGATAACTAAATTAACACAATCAATGGATAAATCGTATTTCTTTTATTTAACAGCACTTTTTCTTAGCATAAACTTTACCTTACGGGCTCGGCAGGGCCAGGTGGTTAAGGCACTAGACTCGTAATCCAAGGGTTGCGAGTTCGAACCCCGTCACACCAAACATGCTCGCCTCTTCAGCCGTGTAGACGTTATAATGTGACGAAATTCAAAACGAAACAAACCAGACTTTACACTACTGACACTTTGTTTAATTTATGGGGAAGCATATTTAACAAATATAACTCCATTAATTACAGATCTTCAGGCTAGAAGAATCGGATAAAGTCATGTTTTTATTGACCATTGTTTTCACTTACCATACTTGTTCTTAACCAATAAATTAGAGTAATGTTCATAGTATAAAAGGCGTGTTAAATCTGTATACGTCAGATTAAGGTCTTACTAAAACTGCAGTGTTATGGATTGAAAGAGTTACTAATACAGTAAAGGATTTAAGGTTGTAGTGCGACAGTTTAAAGGACTTACTAACACTATTATACAGTAGTTTAAATGATTTATTAAAACTGTTGTAAAGTAGTTTAAAAAACTTAATAAAGCATAGTATGAATGATTGACAGACATACTACAACTTTTTATGTATAACAGATCCCAGGAATTACTACGACTTGTGTGTGATAGATTACAGGACTTATAATAAGACTGAAGCACGATTATTTAAAGGTGTTTCATTTATTTGTTTACAAGTTTTGATAGTTTATCCTGTTCATAGAATTCTCTTTAAAAAAAAAAAATGTTTACAGGTTTATCGTTTAATTGGTCAAAGAATGTACTAAGATACTATTATAGTAGAATAAATAGAATAAATTATAATAGAATTTTGTTTGCCCTAAACCCGTAGTTTTTTCTATCACTAATGTTCTGTCAAAACATCATCTAAGCCCTTTAATTTCCCACGAACACTTTCATTATATTACGTAGAATTCTTTTCAGATACATCTGTTAAACCTTTTTCTCACCATGCATGTAGTTCCTTCAAAAATATATTCTATTCTTTATATCTAGATATTAAACATTTTTGACATGTTTTCTCTCCAACAAACACATTCCATTCTATATATTTAAAAATGAAATATTTATCGCACTGTGTGTAGCTATTCCCAATCAACCCATTCTATTACCAAGAGTTACATATTAAACTTTTATCACTCTGAACTTGCTTACCATATAGTATTCATTACATCTATAAAGCGATCCTTTTTATCCTTTTCACTGTTTTATCCTTGCTCTAATAATTTTCCTGATAACCCCGTTTTTACAATGTTTACAAGTTTGAATGTTTTATAGTAGTTCGAGCAGTTATCCTTAAAAGCACTTTGTTTATTTTTAAATCTTGTTTTTATTTTGTTTTTTTAATTCACGCATTTCTCACAGAATCGCATTGTTCATATCCTTTTACGGGTTTCAATGTTTTATCTTATTTCACTCATTTTTCCGAAAACGTATTGATAATATTTGTTATCATTGTCTACATGTAACTGGTCCCAATACGTTGCTATTGACCGATAGACATACTTCTGGCTTTAAAAAAGCGTTTTCTCGAAATACTGCCAAAGTAATAAAACCCAACCATAGTTTTTAAGGAGATTTATCTTCAAAAGTCTAATGTCTTTATTTTATCTCCTTCGCATTTTGCTATTTATTTCCTCTCCTGAGAAACGCGTTGTTTCATTTATTTGTTTACAAGTTTTGATGGTTTATCCTGTTCATGCAATTATCTTGAAAAACAAATTGTTTACAGGTTTATCATTTTATTCTATTCATGCAGTTTGCCTGAGAACCACGTTGTTTTTGTTGTTTACACGTAATATTTGTTTTGTGCTAGTTCACGCAATTCTCTTGGCAATCTCATTTTATTCTACTATTTGTTTTGTTCAACATTCTCATAAAACAACAACGACTGAATGAAAATATTCTTAATTTTATTGGAGATCTTTGAGACAAAATGAGTATTTTTCTGACGTTAATATCACATTCAATATACTCCTCTCCAATTTTTATAATGAAGGTAGTGTCTTCTCTTTGTATTTAATTCCATTTACCATTTATTTAACTAACAGATTGTGTTTTATAAAATGAGCTGTATAGTTTTTGTTTTTAATACTAACTGAAACAAAATCTACAATAATGGCCCGATTATAAGGCGATTCTTTTTTATTAATAATTATGCTGTAAAATTCACATTCGCCTTATAATCATCCCTTCCCCTACTCTACCTTTTGCATTTCTGAATGTCCAGATAGCATTAGTCTTGACGTGCACGCAAGTTGTTTGCTCAAGGTCTTGCTAATCCTTGCAATTAATCTACCTGCATGTGTGTCATATCTTTTTTTTTTGTTCTCATAGTTTTAAAAATGGAGGTCGCCTTATATTTGAATTCATCCTGTTATCGAGCCAATACTATAATCACTACACTTTTTAATGTTTTGGAACACTTAATACAGTTGAAAGCTTACAGACGTTTTTAACTATTAGTGCTTCCGTCTTTTGTAACTTAAATAGTGTCTTAACATATAAACAATAACTAGTCTTGTCTTCTGATAGTTCTGTATCAGTGACATTCATGCATGCACATATTTTCATATTAAATTTTGATAAGGAGCATAACGACTTCCTAAAAAACGTAATAAAAACACCACTTCAATCTAAATTAATTTCTATCGAGATTTATTTTTAAATATATATTAACTAAAAATATTTAAGTTTATGTTAATTATGAAAAAATGGAAGTCTTGTCTATCGATAATTTTCATCAAACTTTAATGAAAGAAATCAACTTTTAATACTATCATGTTTGACTTTGTCTAGAACATTTTGGTTTTCTGTCATGGTGATTGTACAATAAATAGAACATTTAGTTTTATTTCTGCAACAGTGAATGTACAGTGAAAATAATAATTCGTTTTTATATCAGTAACTGTACTGTAAAGACAACATTTTTGTCTTGTTTCTGCGACGCTAAATGTATGGTAAAGGCAACATTTTCGTTTCATTTCTGTGATAATGAATGTACAATACAAACAACAGATAGTAGATGCATGTCAGACACTAGACTTGTCTTGTTTCTGCAACGGTAAATGTATGGTAAAACAGCATTTTGATTTTTTTTATTCTACAATTAAAGCGTGATAAAAACAATGTCTTGTTCCTGCACAGTGAATATATGGTAAAGACAACAGTTTAGCCTCATTTTTGTACCAGCAAATGTATAGGAAAGCATGAAGGAGCACAATGTTATTAGATTGGTTGAAGATGATCCTTAAGAATGTGTGTTTTTCTCCTCTGATTTTCTAGCACTCCTAATGGAAAACGAAATGGTTATATGCTGCAGTTATTGCTTCCTAGTAGTAGCTGTCCTGTGATGGAAGCTCTTAGAGTAATTTAATCAGAGCAAACAAACCTACGTTTTTCCCACTACTGCACCTGCTATACTCATGTTTCAAAGCTTTATGAAACTTCTGAAAAACATTTGATTTTTTCAGTCTCTCAGAAGATTACAACTCAAACAAGAAATGTTTACATTATTTACGTAATCTTATAAAGAACTTGAGATATTTGGTCACGAAAATCTCAGTAAAGCAATTTTTACTTTTTATTTTAATTTCTAGATTTCTGTACAAATGTGCACGAAAACGAATTTAGTCTTTTGGGTTTGTGTTCTTTGCTTAAGCAGTCATTCTATGCATCGTTACAGAACCTCTGTGAAATGATCTTTTAAACAAATGAAAGAAACTGGAATTGTTACAATTCTCTTACTCATAGTTCACTAAATACTCTGAATGGATTATATAATTAATCTCCTATATTTTTAAGACTAAATAAGTTCCAAAATTCGAACATTATCAGATGGCTCTTATTGAGCTCATTTCGTGTAAGATATTTTGTTTTTGTTGGAATTACGAATTCTGTATACGTCATTTACTTGATTTGTTTTCACTATCGAACTCCTTACTATTGCGAAGTTGGTTTTAGAAGATATCAACGGTTACCGAAGAAGAAACGTGAGAGAAATGACTTTTCATGAATATCAGATGAACATCACACGCCACCCTGCACATTCAAGCTGCTTTTCAAAGTGATACACTTTTCTCTTTCAATTAAATTCCCGCTACTCGTACACCATGCAAAGAAATCCCTAACAATACAGTATCACTGGTATGTCGTTATAACTCTTTCAACCTAAATTGTTGAGTACAACTAAACTATCATAAAGCGTTGTTCATCTCTAAAGAAACCATGTTTTACCCACTTTCAATACGATTAGTCCTTTTTAAAAACATTGTGTGTAAATAGGCCCATGAGTAAAATACAATATTTAGCTTTTAGAAATAACACAGAAAATCGTAAGTTTTTCAAAGAAGATTCCAACTAGTATTTTAAAATTATTCCTTTACATTTATTCTTCTAAACACTTGTCTTCTTAAAGCGTTTGTCACTTATTTAATAGTTATAGTGCTAAACGTACATGAATTAGTTTTTTACTTGTTTGATAGTTTTCAAAAGAATAAAACAGATATTTTCACAAGATATTGAGTTATTTCAATGCATTTATCGTTTAAGGTATTTACAATCCCCAATAGTTATGTTTGAACAGTTTAGTATTATTTAATAAATGTGCGTTTTCTCATTTGGATACGAATTTTACTGCACTGTATCGAATTTTATTTTACAAAATTAATTTGACATTATTCAATGTGTAACTCATTCCAATTGATTATTTCTCGAAGAAATGACCAAAATGGACACTCTTGCCAAATGAGCTATCAATGAAGCACTTCTATACTCTTACCTTTTCTCAACCATACTCCTACACTTTACTTCAAAGAGCTGTCCTATCAGTGAAGCACTTCTATAATTACTCTTAGCTTTTCTCAACCATACTCCTACACTTTACTTCAAAGAGCTGTTCTATCAGTGAAGCACTTCTATAGTTACTCTTAGCTTTTCACAACCATACTCCTACACTTTCCTCAAAGAGCTGTTCTATCAGTGAAGCACTTCTATACTCTTACCTTTTCTCAACCATACTCCTACACTTTACTTCAATGAGCTGTCCTATCAGTGAAGCACTTCTATAATTACTCTTACCTTTTCACAACCATACTCCTACACTTTACTTCAAAGAGCTGTTCTATCAGTGAAGCACTTCTATAATTACTCTTACCTTTTCTCAACCATACTCCTACACTTTACTTCAAAGAGCTGTTCTATCAGTGAAGCACTTCTATACTCTTACCTTTTCTCAACCATACTCCTACACTTTACTTCAATGAGCTGTCCTATCAGTGAAGCACTTCTATAATTACTCTTAGCTTTTCTCAACCATACTCCTACACTTTACTTCAAAGAGCTGTTCTATCAGTGAAGCACTTCTATAGTTACTCTTAGCTTTTCTCAACCATACTCCTACACTTTACTTCAAAGGCTGTCCTATCAGTGAAGCACTTCTATAATTACTCTTACCTTTTCACAACCATACTCCTACACTTTGCTTCAAAGGGCTGTTCTATCAGTGAAGCACTTCTATAATTACTCTTAGCTTTTCTCAACCATACTCCTACACTTTACTTCAAAGAGCTGTTCTATCAGTGAAGCACTTCTATAATTACTCTTACCTTTTCTCAACCATACTCCTACACTTTACTTCAAAGAGCTGTTCTATCAGTGAAGCACTTCTATACTCTTACCTTTTCTCAACCATACTCCTACACTTTACTTCAAAGAGCTGTTCTATCAGTGAAGCACTTCTATACTCTTACCTTTTCTCAACCATACTCCTACACTTTACTTCAAAGAGCTATCCTATCAGTTAGGCACTTCTATAATTACTTTTACCTTTTCACAACCATACTTCTACACTTTACTTCAAAGAGCTGTCCTATCAGTGAAGCACTTCTATAATTACTCTTAGCTTTTCTCAACCATACTCCTACACTTTACTTCAAAGAGCTGTCCTATCAGTGAAGCACTTCTATAAATACTCTTACCTTTTCACAACCATACTCCTACACTTTACTTCAAAGAGCTGTTCTATCAGTGAAGCACTTCTATAATTACTCTTAGCTTTTCTCAACCATACTCCTACACTTTACTTCAAAGAGCTGTTCTATCAGTGAAGCACTTCTATACTCTTACCTTTTCTCAACCATACTCCAACACTTTACTTCAAAGAGCTGTTCTATCAGTGAAGCACTTCTATACTCTTAGCTTTTCTCAACCATACTCCTACACTTTACTTCAAAGAGCTGTCCTATCAGTGAAGCACTTCTATAATTACTCTTACCTTTTCACAACCATACTCCTACACTTTACTTCAAAGAGCTGTTCTATCAGTGAAGCACTTCTATAATTACTCTTAGCTTTTCTCAACCATACTCCTACACTTTACTTCAAAGAGCTGTTCTATCAGTGAAGCACTTCTATACTCTTACCTTTTCTCAACCATACTCCTACACTTTACTTCAAAGAGCTGTTCTATCAGTGAAGCACTTCTATACTCTTACCTTTTCTCAACCATACTCCTACACTTTACTTCAAAGAGCTGTTCTATCAGTGAAGCACTTCTATAATTACTCTTAGCTTTTCTCAACCATACTCCTACACTTTACTTCAAAGAGCTGTTCTATCAGTGAAGCACTTCTATACTCTTACCTTTTCACAACCATACTCCTACACTTTACTTCAAAGAGCTGTTCTATCAGTGAAGCACTTCTATAGTTACTCTTAGCTTTTCTCAACCATACTCCTACACTTTACTTCAAAGAGCTGTCCTATCAGTGAAGCACTTCTATAATTACTCTTACCTTTTCACAACCATACTCCTACACTTTACTTCAAAGAGCTGTTCTATCAGTGAAGCACTTCTATAATTACTCTTAGCTTTTCTCAACCATACTCCTACACTTTACTTCAAAGAGCTGTTCTATCAGTGAAGCACTTCTATAATTACTCTTACCTTTTCTCAACCATACTCCTACACTTTACTTCAAAGAGCTGTTCTATCAGTGAAGCACTTCTATAGTTACTCTTAGCTTTTCACAACCATACTCCTACACTTTACTTCAAAGAGCTGTCCTATCAGTGAAGCACTTCTATAGTTACTCTTAGCTTTTCACAACCATACTTCTACACTTTACTTCAAAGAGCTGTCCTATCAGTGAAGCACTTCTATAATTACTCTTAGCTTTTCACAACCATGCTTCTACACTTTACTTCAAAGAGCTGTCCTATCAGTGAAGCACTTCTATAATTACTCTTAGCTTTTCACAACCATACTTCTACACTTTACTTCAAAGAGCTGTTCTATCAGTGAAGCACTTCTATAGTTACTCTTAGCTTTTCACAACCATACTTCTACACTTTACTTCAAAGAGCTGTTCTATCAGTGAAGCACTTCTATAATTACTCTTAGCTTTTCACAACCATACTTCTACACTTTACTTCAAAGAGCTGTCCTATCAGTGAAGCACTTCTATAATTACTCTTACCTTTTCACAACCATACTCCTACACTTTACTTCAAAGAGCTGTTCTATCAGTGAAGCACTTCTATAATTACTCTTAGCTTTTCTCAACCATACTCCTACACTTTACTTCAAAGAGCTGTCCTATCAGTGAAGCACTTCTATAATTACTCTTACCTTTTCACAACCATACTCCTACACTTTTCTTCAAAGTCAAAATTATGTTTTATAGCTGAGTTTCAGTTCAAGCATAGCAAAGTCATAGTGTGTTTCATAGCTGGTTGACTCTTTAAGTCAACTACATCGTTTTGTTTCTAAAAAAGACCGTGAGAATTTGATTTATAGAATTTGAAATTATCAAGCAAAAGTTAGAAATATAGGAAAAAGTGACTATTTTCCAGGGAAACTGTAATGAACAGATCCGTTAAAGTAAAAACAAAACTACTTTTTATTGTGCTTTCCCAAACGAAAAGAAAAATCATATTATCGAATGAACTCTTATTACACACATGAAGTTCTCATCAAAGCATTTAGATTTTACAAACATACTTTCGTCCCCGATACTACTCCATCTGATCAAAGTCTTTCATTGTGCTTTATCCTGAGGTTTCTAATAATTAACAAGTAGTTCATACTAGAAGACTGTTTCCACGCACTTATATTGTTGTAATCATATTTACTATACACTCAGAATGGAGTTCTATTATCATTACGATTTACCTGGCTTCAGAAATGTCGACTCAAATATTTTTATAGGTTCTCAAACAAACGTACTGTTTCTTGCTTAATATTAGTACATATTATTTAACTGTTTTTCACCAAGTAACTCTTCAAAACTTAAAATACTTGTTTCTGAATATCGGTAGTAATGGACCATTAATTTACCAACGAATAGTGGGATTGACCGCACATTATAACGCCCTCACGGCTTAAAAGGCAAGCATGTTTGGTGTGACGAATATTGGAACTCGCGATACTCAGTTTACGATTCGAGCGCCTCCTAACCTAATGCAGAGTTCCCTGCATCTGGTAGATTGGAGGGTCATTACTATACATTATTCTTCAATAGAAGTCTTATATGTGGTTAATATGACAGTCGTCAGTATTTAGCAGTTTGAAAACAGAGTATATTACACGAGGAGATACCGCAATTCTATTCGTATTTTTTCCATCAGTACCTGTATATAGCTTAATATTAGTTTCTTGTAAAAAGTTTTAAAATTTATAAAGACAATTTGTGTTTTTCTCATAGCAAAGCCACGTTGGCTATCAACTGAGTCCAGCGAGGGTAATCGAACCCTGATTTTAGCGTTGTAAATCTGTAGACCTACCGCTGTACATATGAGATATTTAACTTTCGATTAAAGAAAATTTCTTACGCCAAAATAGAAATCAACTTGGCAATGAATATAATTTATTAAAAACAGTTTCTACATATTCACCTATGAATACTAGAATGAATTATACTATCAGTTAGGTACAATTGTCATTAACAACGATTTAGGCCGTGAACTCAATAACTTTAAATTAGCATCATTTTTATCATAAGTTACAAGTTTTCTGTTAATACGTAGAATACTCCTTGTTAAAGTTGATTTCAACGTAATCGCTTAGCGTTCACAATGGATGTAAAGAGGTTAGAACATATACATACATATTCGTCCTTATTACAACATTCAGAAATATATATTTGTCGAGTGCCTCGTTCCTAATTCTCAGAATAAATTTTACAAAAAGGAAAAAAGATTAATTTCTTAGCTTTAACTGTCTTGCTTTGTTAGCTTGATTCTTAGTTTCAGTGTAAAACTACTTAAAATCAAAGACCTTTCTTACCAACCGTCGGCACAGCATGGCCAGGTGGGTTAAGGTGTTCAACTCGTAATCTGAGGATCGCGGATTCAAATCCCCGTCGCGCCAAACATGCTCGCCCTTTCAGCAGTGGAGGCGTTATATCGTGACGGTCAATCATACTATTCGTTGGTAAAAGAGTAGCCCAAAAGTTGGCGTGGGTGGTGATGACTAGCTGTCTTCCCTCTAGTCTTACACTGCTAAATTAGGGACGGCTAGCACAGATAGCTCTCGTGTAGCTTTGTGCGAAATTCAAAATAGCAATAAAAATAACTTTTTATTATTTCTACTTTATAAACAAGCAAACTTTTCAAAGGCTCATAATCAGATGGTTTAACAAGTTTTAAAGTGTTTCATATTAACTTATTTGATCTACTTTTCGACAGTTTTCTGTGCCCATTCTAGCAGTTACTTAAAGACTGACATTGTCCATTTCCAACATGACCAGGTGTTTAAGACGCTCGACTCATAATACGAGGTTTGCGGGTTCGAATCCCCGTTACACCAAACATGCTCACCCTTTCAGCCGTGGGGGCGTTATATGTGACGGTCAATCCCACTATTCGTTGGTAAAAGTGTAGCCCAAGAGTTGACGGTGGGTGGTGATGACTAGATGCTTTCTCTCTAGTCTTACACTGCTAAATTAGGGACGGCTAGCGCAGATAACCGTTGAGTAGCTTTGCGTGAACTTTAAAACAAAAGAAACTTTACCCACTTTCACGTCACGATAATTGGTTTGCTTCATGTTAGTTCGATTGTTAATTTCAATGTAAAACTATTTAGAAACAAAGGCTTATCTTACACAACGTTTGCCTTACAGCAAGGACTTTTATTGAAAAATACAGTAATTTATTAATGACTTTGTTACGCTCCACAGTGGAACAGAGATGTGTCTGTGGATTGAAAACGCTAAAAACCGAGTTTCGATACTCGAGATGGGCAGAGCACAGATAGCCCATTTAGTATCACTGTGTTTAATTAGAAGCATGCAAACTTTTTCTTATACTCCTAGTAACTCTTTCTTTTATTTTTTTAAGTCAAAGTGAAGAAGTTAAATTAACTTCGTTTCTCTAAATAATCTTGAGAAACGAGACAGGTTATTTTCTCCTGTCATCCCAAATTTTTAAGTTATAGGATGAAGAGAAGGCAGCTTGACAGTCAACACCAAATTTTGGGGTCTTCCATTATCTTACTAAATGATCGATTTTGACTGTCATTCTTATAGTCCACCCAAGGCTTCATAACGTAGAATGCAGGTCTGCATCAACAGAATAATGGCCATGGATCCTTAAAGTGAGATTGGCCAGTGCACTAAACATTTGGACTCACCCAGGCTTAAATTACAGACAAGTTAATATGCATAAGTTGTGCAACTTGTTTTTTATAAACATTGTTTGAAATGTAAGAAAGTTTATTGTCCTATTTGGGCTTTATCATATGTGTTTTAATGGTCTGATTCTTTTCTGTTGCGTTTATCGGTCGTTAGGCGTGAAATTGTAAAATTTATCATGACGACGTTTAAAGACTACTAAAACTTGTCACTTGCAGCTTTTTCCAGGTTTTCTTTAGTTCGGAAACTTAACACCAGAGCTAGTCATAAAACACGAGGGCGAGGGAGTCTATGTCTACAGTCTACACCAATGCTGCTTGTCTTCCAAGTTCAGCTTAGTAACACTACAACATTGCGTCTTTTTTTTTACGCTAGATAAACTGTTAGTTCGGAAAACTCAAAATAGTTATAGTAACTTGATCAGCTTCATAATAACAAACCGTGAAAGTTGTTTGCACTCCTGTGATTTTAACCCAAACTTAAGTTTTAGGAAATGTGCCATTACTAGGAGTAACCGATCACAGATTATAACAGTAGGTTACACATGATTAACAGAGTGCATGGTGGCAGAACTTTACTGTCTGCGTGAAGCAGATGTCGAGTTTCCCACGAATATGACATCGCTGTAAATTCTCTATTTCCCTGAGCTGTGGATACACGGCGGAGCTTTGAGCTATAATTTGTCACTGCTTTGATGTCTAATTAAAGGTAAAATAATTAACTACATCTGATCTTGTATGTGAAGCTTCGTGTACCATGTATTAAAACAAATAAACAGGCCGCACGAAGAATAAACTCTTCTGTTTATATACTCCAGACATTAACACACAATATTCTGAGGATTTCCTACCTTTAAATGTGAACTTATCGCTGACATTTTGATTTGCTTGTTTTTCTAAGCTTATATTTTTAAATGATAATTTCCTAACCTGATGTTTGTTTAGAAATGCTCATTTTCCAGTCCTCTACCCTGATATTATGATATGTCGATTTCTTAACCTAATAGTTTGGTGTGTTTTTTTCCGCAATTTACTAAAACTGTAGCAGTCTGTTCAGAACTTTTATCAGTGTTTCAGTATGTCTTTTCTTTAGCCATGTCTTTAAATATGTAAGTTTATACTCTCGTCTATCAGTAGGATTTCATGTATTCCACCCCTGTGTTCTTAAGCTGGTCATTTCAAAACTCTTATTACGTTCTATTTGTTGATTGCATAACTGAATGTCATCTTATACGCACGTGGACTACACCACCACTTCAGAGATCACTAGATTCGAATATCGCGGTTTCTGTACGTGTTTTATAGGCTAGAGGTAGGCATTCAATCTGAAGGACTTTATCTCAGATTCACTGAACAGAATAAATGGATTGACTGCAACTTTTATAACTCACCTACTAAAGAAAGTGTGTAGAATGTTCAGTGGCATTTTAACACGCTACTTTACTGGGCCTATGAATACGCTGTTTTTCTACCATTTTGTTAGTCCGATATTTTCATATCTGCTTTTGACATTTTACTTTTCATTCAAACTTCCTGTAATTCAGTATACTGATTTTCTTAACGTAGTGTTTCAAGCTACTTATATTCTCGCCCTAATGGTTTTACTTCTTTATTACTCACTTCCGATGGTTTTATATCCGATATTTAAGCTGCATTTTCTTGTTTGTTTGTTTGTTTTTTTTTTAATTTCGTGCAAAGCTACACGAGGGCTATCTTCGTTAGCCGTCTCTAACTTAGCAGTGTAAGACTAGAGAGAATGCAGCTAGTCAATACCGCCCACCGCCTACTCTTTGGCTACTCTTTTGCCATCGAATAGTGGGATTGATCAAACATTTTAACGCCCCCACGGCTGAAAGGACGAGCATGTTTGGTATGACGGGGATTCGAATCTCGGATTACGAGTCGACATTTTCTTGCTATCCATATGCCAAGTTTTAATATGGTGAGTTCGTAGTCTCATGTTTCAACCCAAAAATGGATTATATATATAATCGCCTTCATCATCGGTTATTTCTTTTCAAACCTGTCACTGATTTAATGTTTATATCATTAATCTTCTCATGAAAACATTATTTCCGAGAAGTATGACTGATCATTTTCACCTTATCTTTGAGATTCGCATAATTTTGGGGTCGAACTAACTACCTAAAATAGAAAACGTGTTGCTACAGAAACATTCGCTAATAAAAACCTCCCCACTGTTGTAAGAGTTGCTTTTTCTGGAACTTTTACAGACGCAAGTTCCCTAAAACTGCTATTATTTTAGGAGAGTATATGGAACAGTAAACAGTCCCTCGCTTGTACAGCGTTAAGTCTTCGGATTTACAACGCTAAAATCAGGGGCTCGATTCCCCTCGGTGAACTTCAACCACACGCTGCGAAGTAGTAATACGGACATGCAACATACAGTACTACTAATCCGTGGTGACCATGGTGGGGAAAACCCACTATTAGAGAACATTATATATTTAAAAACGGTTGGTATGGGTAGATTTCCACTTCCCTGGACAGAAGCTATTTAAATTCACAATTAATCAACGGTTATCGTAAAACATGAAAAGCTTCTTCTCTTATTTTTAACTGTAAAAACGCAAAAATGCCCAGAAAAGCTACAAAATTCAAAACTTTCAAACTGCAATCTCGCATATATCTTCGCATGGAACTAACGAACCATTATGCCAAAGCTGGTAAAAATCCATTAAAAGGGGGTGAAGTTCTGGGGGATAAAATGCAAAATGCAACACTGAAAATTTTTATTTCCTCAGAGACCCAAGAAACCTTCAAGCAAATTTGATGAACATACTTTAAAGGGGGCGAAATACCTGTAAAAATAATCGAAAATGTAAAATGCAAATATGAAAATATGAAATATATATATATATATATATATATACGAGGTCTGTTTAAAAAATACGCGGACTGTTTTTGAATTGCGCGGCTCCAGTTGGTTCCAGGGGAATCCGCTTGGTGTCGCTAGGTTCGCACAGACCAACTGAATACGACGCCATTTCCCGATTGCAGATATCTTCATTTGTGTATTAGCTACGCGGTTTTAAGTGAAGTGCGATTTTTTCGTTTGGCGGATTTCAGAATGAATGACCTGAAGGAGCAACGACTTGCTGTGAAATTTTGAGTTAAACTTGGAAAATCTGCGACTGAAACTTTTGCTATGCTTAACACGGCTTACGGTGATGTTGCTATGAAGCGTACGGCATATTTCAAGTGGCATGAACGTTTTAAGGATGGTCGACAGTCCATTGAAGATGATGAGCGTCCTTCCACGTCAACTGACGACCCACACGTCGACAAAATCAACACCCTGGTGCGGGCAAATCGACGTCTGACTGTCAGGGAGCTTGCTGAAGAGTGTGGGATATCAGTTGGATCTTGTTACGAGATTTTGACCGAAAAATTGAAGATGCACCGCGTTGCTGCGAAATTCAGCCCTCAGAACTCGTGAGTTTTTGGCCAAACACTCGATCACTGTTCTTCCCCACCCCCCCTACTCACCTGACCTTGCTCCTTGCGATTTTTTCTTGTTCCCCAAACTCAAAAGACCCTTGAAAGGAAAAAGATTTGAGACGATTCCCGAGATTAAAGCAAATGCGACGAAGGAGCTGGAGGACATTACAAAAGAAGCGTATTAGGACTGTTTCAACAAGTGGATACACCGTTGGGATAAGTGTGTGCGTTGGGGAGGAGAGTACTTTGAAGGGGTCCCAGACCTGTAACTTCTAAATAAAGTAAAATTTGTTTTATGACGTCAGTCCGCGTATTTTTTGAACAGCCCTCGTATATCCCCGCATGGATCTAACGAACCTCTATACCGATTTTCGTTCGAATCCTCGTCACACCAAACATGCTCATTCTTTCAGCCGTGATGGTGTTATAATGTTACAGCCAATCCCAATGTTCGTTGCTAAAAGGGTAGCTCTAGAGTTGGCGGTGGGTAGTGATGACAAGCTACCTTTCCTCTAGTCTTACACTGTTAAATTAGGGATGGCTAGCGCAGATAGCCTTCGAGTAGCTTTACGCGAAATTCAAACCAAACCAAAAACAAACAAACAAATTTTGGTGAATATCTATCTATATACACCCTGAGAGTAGTTATATGAACATACAACAAGACTATTATGATTATATAGCTTCCAAGAGACATAAGAGGAAGAAAAAGAATATTATCAAATTAATTCTACCATGTAGAACGTCACAAAGTAATTATAATATAAATGTAATGTAGTTAACATTAGACATGGGATGTTTATAATAGAAAGATGCTGCACACAGTTCGTGTAGATAATGAAGGCACTGAAACTGTGGTCATGTCTGCAGATGACACAGACGTATTGCTACTGGCACTCCGCTACTGCGAAGAAATACAGGAAAAAGTATTTATTAAGTCTGGAACGAAGTCGCGCACAACTTGTATTAATATAACAAGGGTTGTCATCATATGGGGCATAGGAGTTAGCAATGGGTTTTTCAACTTCCACTACTTTACTAGTTGTGATACAACCAGTTCTTTTGGAGAAACATACAAGTATCTGGACTTATTCTTCTCAAAGCTGATCCAGCAACACTGAAAATTTTCCATTTACTTGGCCAAGAATGGGATATGCCTTCAGAATTATCCTCAAAGTTGAAAATCTTTACTTGTAAATTAAACAACCCGAAGGTCACTGATTGGCGAAAAAGCGAATTACCAATCAGCCATCTGAAAGAGAAATACCACGAATGAAGATTATGTTATCAATCTTGTGAGGAATGGATCAATCGTCAAAACTGAAACCTAATCCATTGGTAACGACTAGATGGAATGGACTCCTGTTTCAGATTCTGTTTTGGAACTCCTGTCATATAAATGCTAGAGATCATGTAAGCTAAGATATGGTTCTTGTGTGATCAATAAATTGAATCTCAAATGTATACCAACTATCAACATGTCAGAATCATATAAATGCTAGAGATCATGTAAGCTAAGATATGGTTCTTGTGTGATCAATAAATTGGATCTCAAATGTATACCAACTATCAACATGTCAGAATCATATAAATGCTAGAGATCATGTAAGCTAAGATATGGTTCTTGTGTGATCAATAAATTGGATCTCAAATGTATACCAACTATCAACATGTCAGAATCATATAAGTGCTAGAGATCATGTAAGCTAAGATATGGTTCTTGTGTGATCAATAAATTGGATCTCAAATGTATACCAACTATCAACATGTCAGAATCATATAAGTGCTAGAGATCATGTAAGCTAAGATATGGTTCTTGTGTGATCAATAAATTGGATCTCAAATGTATACCAACTATCAACATGTCAGAATCATATAAGTGCTAGAGATCATGTAAGCTAAGATATGGTTCTTGTGTGATCAATAAATTGAATCTCAAATGTATACCAACTATCAACATGTCAGAATCATATAAATGCTAGAAATCATGTAAGCTAAGATATGGTTCTTGTGTGATCAATAAATTGAATCTCAAATGTATACCAACTATCAACATGTCAGAATCATATAAATGCTAGAGATCATGTAAGCTAAGATATGGTTCTTGTGTGATCAATAAATTGAATCTCAAATGTATACCAACTATCAACATGTCAGAATCATATAAATGCTAGAAATCATGTAAGCTAAGATATGGTTCTTGTGTGATCAATAAATTGAATCTCAAATGTATACCAACTATCAACATGTCAGAATCATATAAATGCTAGAAATCATGTAAGCTAAGATATGGTTCTTGTGTGATCAATAAATTGAATCTCAAATGTATACCAACTATCAAAATGTCAGAATCAGACCCCGGATTATGTTCCTGGAGAGACGAGTGATACAATGAGTAATTTTGATGACGAATTTGATGAAATGGTATATTTAAGCGACTCTATGACTTAGCTCTCGTGTTATATTGGATAGGAAGACGTACTAACTACACCTAATTCATATAGAGTAATTTGAATTATACACAAATCACAATATTTACTTTAATATACCACGCTTTATGTATTACATTATGTAATATATTCATTCATCAATAAATAAGTTGAATATTCATATGCAATGATTGTACAACTACAAAAATGGCTGTGTATATTTGAATGTCCTTCTACAGCAAACATAAACACTAACACTTTTTATGGACGTAAGTCAGTCGTGACGATCTTAATACTTAGGTTTAAGTTATTTATGTATGTGAGTGATACACATAAATATTTGTAAAATATGATATTGTATCAATTTACTATGTAATCGATTTGTGGACGACAGCAAGCTCGGTGATGTAAATGTGTGTATGTATATATATACACAACCAATCAAAATATGTCATATCAAAATTCATTCAATGAACACGAATGTCTTTGATTTCGATAATCAAGATGATTCTGAGATGATGTAATAATAATGACAACAATGACAGTGATGATGTAATAATAATGACAACAATGACAGTGATGATGTAATAATAATGACAACAATGGCAGAGTGATGATGTAATAATAACGACAACAATGGCAGAGTGATGATGTAACAATAACGACAACAACGGCAGAGTGATGATGTAACAATAACGACAACAACGGCAGAGTGGTGATGTAACAATAACGACAACAACGGCAGAGTGATGATGTAACAATAACGACAACAACGGCAGAGTGGTGATGTAACAATAACGACAACAACGGCAGAGTGGTGATGTAACAATAACGACAACAACGACACAGAGACTTTGAAACAAGTAATATGAAAATTTGTTTCTACGACTGGTAACAGTTGATATGTCTGGTTCATAGACTATATAGATCATTGATTACCTTTATGCCTAACTACAAGCAAACAGAAACAACTAGACGAATGTTCACACATTAGGACTGTTTTAGTTCTCTGGTGATAGTTAAATGAATAAGGCACATAATTAAGTCTTTAAATATGGCTGTGTTTATCATTACTGAGATATTTCGCACTAACACTGTTTTAAAAAGGAACAAGATATATCAGATCCGATGTTTTTATAAATATAAAGGTACTTATCCTTATGGGAATGTTTCCTCATATTGTTAGTTGAGTAAGGTCCATAACACTGTGGAACAAAATGTCTACTTTTTCTTGTTACTGGACAGAAAGTGTTATTTCCCAATTGCTTATGCCTAAAGTAAATGGAAAAGACCTATTGGTCTCTTCAAACTTTGCTTTTGTGACCTGGGAACGAATAACGAAAACATCATGGGAGACTACATTTGGGGGCTGATACGTGAAAATGATTTACATTACAGTTGCAAATCACGAAAAACTACTCGCTTCTAAACTTTTTGTATAACTTTAGTATAAATACAGGTAAATCTTAATTCATATGCTGTTTTATTCAGACCTTATGTAAATGAAAATGTGCAAATGTGCCCATTTTTACATAGAAAATAGGTTAATTTCTAAATTTCGTTATCCTGGTCACAAAAGCAAAGTTTGAAGAGAATAATGGCCATTTTCTGTACTTTTACAACATAAGCAATTAAGAAATAACACATACTATCCAGGAACAAAATTTGTGTTACGTAGTGTAATCTCTCAGGATCAGAGTTTACATTAAATATCAAAATATGTTAAGACTAGTTTTCTATATGAAGGTATATAGATAAAGCAATAGTAATACCAGTAAATGTTAAATGTCTACCTAAGGTATGTTAATAAAACAATACAATTCTCAGTTTGTTTATAAGCTTAGTTTCTAACTAACATACATAAACACACAAATAACTTTAGATATTAAGTTTTACCTGTATATAAAACGTATTTATACATTATTTTTAAATAACTTTTGTTAGATTCAAGCCAATTTCTAGAGAAATGAAGACCTTAGGCATTAGTAACACGTAATTATAATTGCCATGTATTAAAGTGTAGTAAGGGTGTATTTGGCAAACAAACCACCAACTAAACAATAGCATTTAATATGTTGCTTTCATTATCTATAGATGTTGCACACGAGATATGAAATTGCCTTTACGACGGACAATGGTATACATCATAAACCTAATTAAATCAAATATCACTTACACACGTTTATCAAAAGTGTGGAAGATTGTACATTGCGTTAATTAGACAATTTCTGAGATTAGGTTTTATCAGAAAATTATGGACAGACGTGACCGTATCCTTTTCTCGTATGACGAACTACTGCTCGTGATTACTTGGTTTTCGTTTGCATTGTTTATTTGTTGTCAAGGGAAAGATACACAAAGTGCTACCCATGCTCTACGTTTTGATTGTTTATCTCTTTCAACAAAGTGATTTCATTTAAGTTGAAAAATAATAATAATTTGTGGTGAAACTTTGTAGAATGGACGACAACTGCCTGTTGTGGAGACGAAAGGCGGAAGACTTTCGAAACGTCGTCCTCTACACTCGTGTCTCCGCAACAGGCAGTTGTCGTCCATTCTACAAAGTTTCACCATGAATGCTCTGCCTAAACAATCTATCAAAGAATAATTTGTGGTATTTATGTATTTGTAAATATCTTACCAAACGTTATCTTCTGTCCTTATCATAATTATACTTCAACTGTTCTATTTTTAAATTATTTACAAACACTTGTCGTTATGAAATTTCAAATCAAAATCTCTCATTATTAAATGTTTACGTTGGGTGTCGTGTGTATGAAAGCTCTAAATAAATTCTTTTCTTATTCAGCGTCAAGATAAACCTTTGTATTTGTGGAAGTGCTAATTAATCTCTGTCTTTATTAAATGTCTGCATTGATTATTGTTATTATGAAGGTTCAAGCTAAATTTATTATATTGTTAAATGTCTACATAAACCGTGTATTAACTATATAGGTGAAAATTTGTCTTTGTTTTTCTTCATTACACATATAGATTAACTGTTTGTTTTTTTTACATGTTTATAGTTGAACTGTTTTCATATTAAATATCTATACATACTGCTCTCTTCACGAAATTCTATTTAAACTGTCTCTTTACTTCGTATCCAGATAAACTAGATTGTTATATATTTCTAGGTAAACTGTTTACTTAATAAATTTTTGGTTAGATCATTGTTATAATTAATTTAACTACCTTTATTCCATGTCTAAGTGCACTACATGTGTAAGTACACTACTTTATTCCATGTCTAAGTGCACTACTGTCTTTATGAAATGTCTAGTTAAACTGTTTTCTTATTCAATAGTTGTCGTGGTGAAAGTGCTAATAAAACTCAATCTTATTAATTGTCTAGCTTGGTTGTTATGTCTATCAAATTTATATGTGATAAACTATATTTATTAAATGTCTAGCTTGGCTTTTCTCTCTGTGAAATGTATATATAATAGACTATATTTATTAAATGTCTAGCTTGGCTTTTCTCTCTGTGAAATGTATATATAAAACTCTATTTATTAAATGTCTAGCTTGGTTTTATCTCTATTAGATATATATATATAATAAACTATTTTTTAAATATCTGTATAGTTAGACTATTGTTGTTATTAAAAATATAGTTAAACTATTTTCTTCACGCGTCTCTCTACACTGTTGTCTTTATGAAATTTCAAGTTCAGCTCTCATTATTTAACTAAATGGACTGTTGTCTTGATATCAGTTTCACGTAAACTTTATCAAGAATCTCAATAAAATGTTTTTTTGAGTTGTTGGTTGAACTCTATTAAATGCCTGGACTGATTTTTGTCATTATGCAATTCCTTGATAAACCCTCTCTCTCTATTAAGTATCTCGTTAAACTGTTGTCTTTAGTAAATTTCTAGTTGAATTCTGTTTTTACAAAATATCTAGAATGACTTTTGTGCTTGGGCTTTAATTCAACCATCTAAATGTGTATAATACTACGCTCTGAAAATCTCTTATAAGATTATTTGATATTTCTCTAGAGACTGGTTAATCCTTATGTATGGTAGTGTTCAATGAATTTCGCTGTTTTCTTACTAAATCGATTTGCTAAGCTCATTCTAACGCATGGTTTACTGTGTTTGTTTTCCACACACCTAGCTATCCGCTTATTCATAAGGCTTACTTTAAAACTAAACAATAGATTCGTGTTGCTTCAAAACAAACGGTATGAAAAGACAATTCATGTGATAAATACTGTAATGCTAATTTCTAAACAAAAAGAACCTTGAATACATTGTCAGAACTTTGAAGCTCATTGTAAGACTCCATATTACAGGGTCTCCAACCGCGAGTATCGGTATAAACAACAGTAGGTGATATCGAACAAAAATTACCTTCATATTTTGTATTGTAATCTTTCTAGCCAAAAAGTCACGCAACTCATTTTCAACGAACAACATTAAAATATTTTCCATGTGTGGCAGTAAATACAAGCAGTAGGCTGTAATTTCTTATATCCAAACCTCGTAATATAAAATATATTAAGGAATGATACTCAATAACTACATTGGCCCTACTGGCTGCCACATAATGCCATCCAAATTCCCCTAAGTCAGGAAATATGAGCCTCATTGTGTAACAATAAACTCGAAATTTAGAAATAATGTACTAACCTGTCTGCGATCCACTAAATGTAACAGTAAACAAGCTAATACGCAACACAAATCCGTTTCCATTAACACTAAACTCAATGAGGTTGCAAACACATACAGTAGCCTTGACTCTCTAAAATCAATATAGTTTATTAAACTAGCTAATGCAGGTATCGCAAGCGCTGTACTAATCCTATAAATCCCACATTGTGCAACACTAAACTATCAGAGGTTAGAAACGCAAACAGCATATTAACGTTTCTGTAGCTCACGTTGTGTAATACTTAACTTGCTTAACCCACTTGACGCAATCCTTAGTTTCCTTAGAGAGTAAACACGGTTTTTGATATCATTATTACGTAACAATAAACTAGCTAGGCAAGGAGGCACAAAGAGAGAGTTAATCTTTCTGAAACTCAATGTGTAACACCAAACTCGTAACACAGACATATACAAACAGTTCTACTTGCTTTTTCAACCACACATCGTGTAAAATTAAATTCATCAGCAGAAAATATAAGAGTAAAAATTAACTTTTGTGAAACTAAACTGTTTAGCACTAAATTAACTGATTTAGAAAGTAGAAGAAACATATTAGTCTTTCTCAAATCCACTTCCTTTAACATCAAACTCTTTAAGACAGCTAATAAAAACAACGAGAAAAACTGAACTCGGTTAGGCCTTAAATGGAAGTAGTATATACTTTTTAACACACATTAAGGGAGAAAAACACATGCATTGCTTTAGCCTTTCTGAAAAAATACTTCGTTTGATACTAAATATGTCGTTGATAAAAAGCACAAGCAATACATTAGCGTCCCTAAAACCTATACTAAGCTCGTTTATGACCAAACTATAAGCAGTATGTATATTAGTCTCATATTAGTCAACACAAACAATACATCAACCTTTCGGAAACTCGCATCGTGCAACACTGAACTCATAAAGGAAACAAACAATACTATTGCAGTAAGGTACTGACTAACAACATCATGCACATTTTAATCCATGATGACGAGAAAACCCACTTGTAGAGAAAAGTATATATTTAAAAACGGCTGGTATGGATAGAGAAAGCATTATGTAGAGGAGCAAACAACGTTTTGTCCTTATTCGGTCATCTTCAGGTTCGCAGGTTCTTTGCTCCTCTACTAGTGCTTTCTCTATCCATTCCAGCCGTTTTTAAATATATAATCATGCACATTTTGTTTAAAATTTGGGTCTAAAATTGTATGGTATTGATTGACATCATGTAAATTGTAACTTATGTTATTAGCTATAGCGATTTTTCAAATAACACACGCTAATTTGCTACTTAAAGGGAAGAGGAGAGATAAAAATGGCAAAGTCACAGTTCCATAATGTGGAATCAAAGAACAACTTCCTAAGACTACTTGCTAGGATACCATGACACTTGACAAACAGAAGTTGCCATGCTATCAAAAATAATAAGAGCGACAATAAGTACAAATACAAAAAAGTAGTTGGGGCGACTACCCAAAGTATGCTGATTGGTTACCTCAAAGAAATGGGGGGGTAGAGTAGAACTAGAGAACGAATAGCTAGGGTCACGTTGCTAGACTTTCATGACACTTGGCAAGTGGTCATGGTGCCACGAAAGCTGATAACACCATAGTTTGAGTGTTACTCAATAGAGGGCGTGCTGTTTGGCCATGAAGTATTATCAGAAGGCATATCTGTTTCAGGAGAGGGGTGACATCGTAGGTCGATACCAGAGGGCCTGTTATTATAGGGGGACAGTATTGCCAAGGTTGTACAGGTACGCGATATTATCAAAGCTCACTAGGCATATGGTGATATTAATGATCTACAGATGAACTGAGTTAATTAAGATAGAGTTTGTACAGGCACAGTGCGTTACTGAAGTTCTATAGGTGGATGGTCTTATGTGAAATATTTTCCTTTTACCAATATTGATGATGCTACTAAGGTCAGATGTTGTTAATAGGCGTAATTTGTGTGTGGATTACAAACAGGCATGTTGCATGTTTCTCAGAATGTGGACAGTGTTTGTATAGGTGGATAGGTACGCATACAGATTTCAACTTGTCTCAACTTACGTTTATAATTTCCATTTATATATTTAATTACGTGTGTGTGTTTTTCCTTATAGCAAAGCCACATAGGCTATCTGCTGAGCCCACCGAGAGGAATCGAACCCCTGATTTTAGCGTTGTAAATCCGGAGACATACCCCTGTACTAGCGGGGGGCATATTTAATTGCATAAGTGTTACGAGGTGGATTGTGTTCATAAGGAAAACGTTTCTATAGATAAATTGTGTTTGTATAGGTACAGAGTGTGCCTTTAAACTAACAATTGAATAATAGAATGATCTAATCGTCGGGCATCTTTTTGTGTTTCAACATGTGATTATGTCATCAACGTCTATAGTTAATTATATATCCTCAAAGTTACAAGTAAAACCATTATCTTAACGAGACAACTAGTATAATAGCTGTTACATACGTCAGTTTTTATCATACCATTCAAGCAAGACACGTACTATAGCCAATATTTTATCTCGCATAACTTTTACAATTATGCATAACCATAACTTTATCTATAAAACACTTCACTAAGTGGTTAGTTATGTCATTTTTTGACATTTTGTATGTAAGAAACTTATATTCTTGCCTTTCTGTAGATATTTTTATTTTGAAAAATAAATGAACTGCTATTTCTAGGGGTTCTTCCTACTTCTATGTGAGATAATTATAACCGAACACAATGAAAGAAAGGTAAATACATTTCGTCACAAAGTAGTGGGAACACTTCAATCTTATTGGATATTTAGGCTGACTCATTACAGTTGATGTCATGTCGTACTTTTATTAATTAGAGGGATGGCTGGTAGAATTATTGATAGTTAAATATTACAGAAAACAAGAAAAATTGAACAAGTCACTTATAATATATAGTATTTATATTATAGATTGCTAAGTTATGAGTCATACATATATTGTTCAGTTTCTACATAATCGTATCTTTTCTATATAAACTGAACTAGTAATGGCCATCTTTTTCATGTCACAGAATTTACTGCAACGAACTTTAACAATTTTCGTAAAATGTATAACAGTTTCGTTGACCCTTAAGACACTTTTCACTAATTTATTTGTTTTATTGATTTCATTTCTCCATAGAAATAATATAATCGTCCTGAAAAGTACACTTGTGTAAATCTCTAATTATTTTTCATGTTTAACTTTATATGTCGATTTCTTTCACTCAAGTTTAATTTAAAGGATCTACATAAATAATTATGTTTATCCTTTACTCTTGTAGAAAATCATATTTTTACTTTTCTGTAAATATTTTCATTTTTAACAATAACTGTGTTGGTGTTCCTTCTATTTGAGCCATTACAATAAACCCAATGATAGAAGAATCAACACATACAATCATCGAATGGTGTGGACGCTTCAGTCTTATTGGATGTTTATGCTGATGATGATATGTTGGCCTCTCACTAAAACAAGTGGTGGCTAACAGAAATGAAAGTTATATGTTAGAAACATTTCAAGAAAAATAATTAAACTCCATGAACTGATTATTCACGTTTCTAACTAATGTGTTTAGCAATCTAATACAAGTTTCCATATATACGAGGGCTGTTCAAAAAATACGCGGACTGTTTGAATTGCGTGGCTCCAGTTGGTTCCAGGGGAATCCGCTTGGTGTTGCTAGGTTCGCACAGATCAGCTGATTACGACGCCATTTCCCGATTGCAGATATCTTCATTTGTGTATTAGCTACGCGGTTTTAAGTGAAGTGCGATTTTTTCGTTTGGTGGATTTCAGAATGAATGACCTGAAGGAGCAACGACTTTCTGTGAAATTTTGTGTTAAACTTGGAAAATCTGCGACTGAAACTTTTGCAATGCTTAACACGGCTTACGGTGATGTTGCTATGAAGCGTACGGCATGTTTCAAGTAACATGAATGTTTTAAGGATGGTCGACAGTCCATTGAAGATGATGAGCGTCCTGGACGTCCTTCCACGTCAACTGACGACCCACACGTCGACAAAATCAACACCCTGGTGCGGGCAAATCGACGTCTAACTGTCAGGGAGCTTGCTGAAGAGTGTCGGATATCAGTTGGATCTTGTTACGAGATTTTGACCGAAATTTTGAAGATGCACCGCGTTGCTGCGAAATTCAGCCCTCAGAACTCGTGAGTTTTTGGCCAAACACTCGATCACTGTTCTTCCCCACCCCCCCTACTCACCTGACCTTGCTCCTTACAATTTTTTCTTGTTCCCCAAACTCAAAAGACCCTTGAAAGGAAGAAGATTTGAGACGATTCCCGAGATTAAGGCAAATGCGACGAAGGAGCTGGAGGACATTACAAAAGAAGCGTACCAGGACTGTTTCAACAAGTGGAAACACCGTTGGGATAAGTGTGTGCGTTTGGGAGGAGAGTACTTTGAAGGGGTCCCAGACCTGTAACTTCTAAATAAAGTACATTTTGTTTTATGACGTCAGTCCGCGTATTTTTTGAACAGCCCTCGTATACGCTAACATCAATGCATTTTATTAAAAATATATATTCCAAATAAGACTGTTGTGACGCATACTGAAAAAATACCACTAAACATTACATAACGTTTTGGAACAACATGGGACCTATTGGTACATTTCTGCTGTTGCAACCTCTAATATAATCTAAATATATTAATAAATAAATTATAAAAAAATCTTAAAGCCAGTTCTTGGCATTAATTAACTTATCAAGCTATTCCTTAAATTCACTTGTGTTAATTGCTTCCACAACATCCGAAAGCAATCTATTTCAAAGGCTGACCATTCTGTTGAAAAAATAAAGCTCTCTTAGTTGAAAATGACTCCTACATGTCAAACATTTTACTTGTGTCTCTTAGTCCTACTGTTCTCCCTGTTAAATATGAGAAACACACGATAAATTCCCTTTACAGTTTTAAACACCTCAATCAGATACTCTCTTACGTTTATTTTTTCAAGAGAAAACAGTTTGTAATATATTATTCTTCACTCGTATAACAACTCCAACATCCCAAGCCCCTTTCTAGTGACTCTTCTCTCAACTCTTTCCAACAATTGTCCTATCTCAGATTCTTAGGCTTAAGACTGAACACAATATTCCCAGTGTGGCGTATCCACTGAAATATGCAATGAAATTCCAACCTATTCTATTGTATATTTCAGTAAATACAACTTAAAATTATATAATTTGCTTAACACTAACAGCATGCTTTTCGAGGTTTCCGAGACTGATCAACTCTTACACCAGTATTCCTTTATTTAACATTATTCCAATCCAAGTTATGCTTATGATTCAAATTATAATAACCCACATGCATTTATTATAATTAAAACCCATTTGCTATTTATTTACCCAACTCACTGAATGATCTAAGTTCTTTTGCAAACCAGCAACATCCTCTTCACAACTTTCAACACCCATGACCTTAATGTCATTTGTAAATTTAAGTAATATATTGACAATTCTATGACGTGGATGTAAATAAAAAAGAACAGTCTGCGCTTTGAGATGTGCCCCACTTGTGACAATAATCTCGTTTGACTGAACTCCATTTCTAACAACCCTCTGATTTCCAACATCTAGAGACACTTCTATTCAGTTTGTTAACTTATCCCCTCACACACACACGTACAGAGATACATTTGTGTAAGCTTTTTATGAGGAACCTTGTCGAATACTTTCTGAAAATTTCAGACGCATCAAACCTACACTCTTACTTTCATCTATATAACTAAAACATATTTTAAAAAATATCAAAAGACTTGCAATGCAAGATTTTCCCTTAGTGAAACCATGATGACTATAAAAAAAAATCTAAACTTTGCTAAATTAATTTTCAAAACATCTTTAATCAGATTTTCAAAATGTAAATTAATTATATAAGACTAATAGGTCTATAATTTTGGGGCCAATTTTATCATCTCGTGTAAAAAAAGGTTTTAGATTACTAACATCCAATTCTCTGGTACGTGCCCACTATTGAAGGACTGAGAAAAAATAGTAACAAGTGGTTCACATATCCAATCTTTAACCTCCTTCAAAACTCTTTGAGAAATATTCCCCCCAGTGGCACAGCGGTATGTCTGCGGACTTACAACGCTAAAATCCGGATTTCGATACCCGTGGTTGGCAGAGCACAGATAGTTCATTGTGTAGCTTTGTGCTTAATTCAAAACAACAACTCTTTGGGAAATATTATTTGGCCTAGAAGCATTATCCTTTCCCATGCTATCCATTTATTTCTTAACCAGCTTCCAATTAACGCAGCCATGTTGTCTATGAATATAACTTGCTGAGATTTATACATAGCTTATCTTTATATGGGTGTACTTTTTAGACGCGTAACAAAATGCCAGTATCTTTCATCTCACAGTTTAGATTGTGTTCATCCATGAGCACATACTGCTGACAGCCTTGATACCTTTTGATATTTAGGAATAACACAAACCGAAACATGCATGAAAAATAAAATATTGGATTTCCAAACAAGTCTAGCACAATTTAGTTAGCATGCAATATTAATATACTTTTCTACTCAGCTAGCATCTCCTCCTGACTTATGTTCATTACTCATATGGTGGTCAATGATCTGAACTTGAAACTTGACTTGTTTTATTGTCGTACAATATCTGAACATAATAAAACCAAGAACTATATTTCGTTTACCATGTAACACCACTGACTGCAAGTGTAATAATTAGGTCCTTCTCAGATAGGTATTGAAAATATGTCAGGGAGTGCGCGAAATATTTTGATGTTACATTACTATTATTGGAACAAGTACCATGAATACCACAGTGGATGATTTGAACATAATGGTGTACTAAGAGATCTGTGATCTCAAACAAGAGATATGATCTACAAGAAAAGTCATGTCTATCATTTACCTAAAATCAGTTAATAAGAAGTGTTTATATGAATTGATAAAATAACTCATAAGTGATACACCAACATGACTGGATTTATCTCCAGAGATCATTGTTGAAGGACCACACTTGGTAAAATTAAGTAACTATTATTTCTAATACATAATCAAATAATATAATTCATTGCAGTTAAGTTAAACTATGGTGAATATTAAATTTACAATCGACTGTTTTGAGTTTACGTAAAAAAATATTTAATTATGTAAATAATTATAGAAGATATGTAATTATGCGGATTTTGGACAATTTGTTTTCAGTCTTAAGTGTAATTTAAATACATGTATGAGGCTTATATCTTAGCAATGCATAATATAACTACTATGTATTATAACTGACTTGTTCAGTTTTTCTTTTCTCTTCTGTAATAGGCCCGGCATGGCTAGATGGTTAAGGTACTCATAATCTGAGGGCCGCGTGTTTGAATCCCCGTCACATCAAACATGCTCGCCTTTTCAGCCGTGGGGGCGTCATAATGTCACGGTCGATCACACTATTCGTTGGTAAAAAAGTAGCCCAAGAGTTGGCGGTGGGTGTTGATAAGTAGCTGCCTTCCCTACCTTGCACTGCCTAAATTAGGGACGGCTAGCGCAGATAACCGTCGTGAAGCTTTGCGCGAAATTCAAAACAACCCAACCCGATCTTCTGTAATATTGAACTATATGTAATTTTATCAGTCATCTCTTCAACTGTGCTCAATCAGTCTGAATATCCACACTATTTGATAATTATATGTATGTACCTTTTTATCATTATGTTTGGTGCTAATTACCTCAGATAGAAGTAGAACGAACCTCTATAAATAGCAGTTCATGTATTTTTCAAAATGGAAATACCAACAGAAAAGAAAGAATACAAGTGTCTTACATAAAAATGTTAAAAGTATGTCAAACAAGTTCGATATAGAGGCAACTCTTCAGAACTAATCAGTTAGTTAATGGTATGGATAATTGTAAACGTTACATAAGATAAATTATTGGCTATAATACTTGTCTTATTCAAATAATGGATACTATGTGTGATAAAACTGACGTATGTAACAGCTATTATAGTAGTTGTCTCGTTAAAATAATGGTTTTACTTGTAGCTTTGAGGACATATGATTAATTCTAGACGTTGATGACATAATCACATGTTCAGACCCAATGAGATACCCAAAGGTAGATCCTTCTATTATTCAAATGTCAGTTTAAAGACACACTCTGTACCTATACAAACACAATTTATCTATTGAAACATTGTTCTTATGAACGCAATCCACCTAGTAACACTTATGCATTTAAATATATAAATGGAGATTATGAACACAAGTTGAAATCTGTATGCATATCTATCCACCTATAAAAAACATTGTCCACCTTTTGGAGACGTATGCAACGTGCCAAGTCACATCAAGGTCTTTGTAAACTTCGCGAATCATTCCTATTAACAACATCTGACTATAGTAACTCCATCAATCTTGGTAAAAGAAAGACATTACACATAATAAGACCCTCCACCTATAGAATCTTAGTTTGTTTGTTTAGAATTAAACACAAAATTACAGAATGGGTTATCTGTGCTTTGCCCAACACGGGTATCGAAACCCGGCTTTTAATGGTATGAGTCCACAGACGTACCGATGTGTCACTGGGGGCTAGAACCTTAGTAGCAATATCTGCCTATAAAAACACTATCCTAATGAACTCGCTTTATCTACCTAACCGTTAGTTTCACCCTGTACCTGCTGTACCTTGGCAATGCTTTCTGTCTATACTTACACTATCCGTCTATTGAATTTTAGTAACATCGTCATCCTATAACAATAGGCTCTCTAATATAGAATTATAATGTTACCCCTCTATCTTAAGACAGACATGCCTTCTGGTAATACTTCATGGGGCCCGGCATGGCCAGGCGGTTAAAGCACTCGACCCATAATCTGAGCCGTTGGGGTGTTATAATGTTCAGGTTGATCTCACTATTCGTTGGTAAAAGAGTAGCCCAAAAGTTGGTGGTAGGTGGTGATGACTAGCTGCCTTCATTCTAGTCTTACACTGCTATATTAGAGACGGCTAGCGCAGATAGCCCTCGTGTAGCTTTGCGAGAATTTGAAAACAAACTAAACCAATACTTCTTGGCCTAGCAACACGTTCTCTGTTGAATAAAACTCGAACTAGGATATCACGTGACATCTCTTAGCAATTTTTTTTTTTTTTTTTGCAGCAAGTGTCAAGTGTCATGAAAGCCTGGCAACGTGTCCCTGGCTATTTTCTCTCCAGTTCCATTCTACCCTTCCCATTTCCTTGAGGTAGCCAATCAGCGCACTTTGTCTGGCCAATCGCCTTAACTACTTTTGTTGTCTTTGTACGCATAGTCACTATTTCTGTTTTTTACTAATATTGTACAAGTACTTTTGACGTAATACACGTTTTGACTGCTGTTGTACGAACTGGCATTATTCAAGTTTTGACCGATATTTTGACTGATGTAATGTAAACCTTTGAATGACATCACATAGGTAGTTAAAGAAAAACATGTCAATTTTGCTTTTACACTAAGTAGGTACTTACTGAAATCATATGCGTTGTTAGACGAAATTGCACAAGTATCGTCTAACATTATACAAATTATAACTGATTTTCGTTATCCAGTGATTTCATTCATACGTGTTTTGACTGGAACTTTATATTCATCGACTTTATACTCTATGGGTGCTTACTGACATGACTGATATTGTTGAGGTACTAATACAATGCATGTTGTGACTGATGTACAAGAAACTGATTTGTTTTGACGCGTGAATCTTGTTGCTAACCCAGTTGTAACGAGAAGTAACCAGGTTTGCGTGACTTAATCTGGGAATGTATACGGAAACACCACTGTATTATATACATTCATATCTTGTTATTATTTCATTTGTTAATAAATCTTTGCGTTTCAAATCGGATTTCAAGCTAAACAAAATTTTTCTGACATGCACAACCATAGAATATATGTTACCTACAACGCTACATATATTTCATTCAAATCAACTTTGGTAATTTAATTGCTAAATGTCAAAGAAATTCATTGAAAATGAGGAACAACCTCATACGTCTGAATAAGTAAAGCCTTTATTACTGTCTCATTTCCTTTGAAGATTAACAAATGTTATTAAATTAATATGATCATTTCCAGAAAGTTTCCTGTCAGTTTTCTCTGACAAGCTTCTCCATTTTCATTCAAATACATTTTTTGTTTTTTACAGTTTGACGGTGGAAATATGAGTGTAATTATTTTATTCCGTTATTGATGAAACCATTAGGCTTTGGAATCTTCGGGAAAACGTCGAAAAATATCTTATTTTTTTATTATTTAAATGAATTGTGGGAAAAAAATATTATTTTTAATGTCGTCAATAAGAAATATTTAAAAAAATTAAATAAGCATAAAAGTAATTAGCTAATTACTAAACATCTTGGACCGATTGAAATGAGGCCCAGGAAGATAATGATTTATAAAATCTAAAAATAAATAGCTAAATATTAACGAAAAATTTTGTTATTAAAGTGAATAAGTTAAGAACTGAAAATATCGTCTGTTTGAAATAATTAGGTGAAATGCTCGCATATATCTGTATATAATGTTCTACATGGAGTATGAATAGAGTTCATTAAACATGTGTACATAAATATATATAGACGATGTATCCCCACCGCAATGTGTATCTAACTCCTTTCAGTCACCTCCATAGCTTAGGGTACATTTTATGATCCCACAATATATGATAGTTTGTATCCTGGGCTTTTTTCAATTGGTGCAGCGTTTTTTGTTTAAGTTATGTTTGTTTCAGTTTGTGTTGTTTTTTTAAGTTATATACGACACTTTATACTAAGAATGCGCTCAATGCGAGTGATGCATCTCTTTACTTAATATTTATTAAATATTTTACCGTTCTAATAATAAAAGGCTTGTAGAATTCAAGTTATTCTTTCACTTGCGAATTGTTTTTCATATTTTTCTTTTGTCTCGCTGTTAACTCGTGAAAAATGTTTTCACATCACAAAATTGTATGTTGTTTTTTGTCGTTTTTTTTTTCTGTTGAGGATAATATCTAACATTTGCGACTGGTTAACAAACATTATAATACAATAACAATGAGGTACTATTGCGATTCGTAGGGAACTGACTTTGAATTTTCAGTCTCCTATGGTTTCATGTTTAATGCATAATAGTCGATCATTATTATTCACTAATATTTTTCAAAGAGGTCCGACATAGTCAGGTGGCTAAGGCGCTTGGCTCGTAATCTGAGGGTCGCGGTTTCGAATCCCCGTAACACCAAACATGCTCGCCCTTTCAGCCGTGGGGACGTTATAATATGACGGTTAATCCCACTATTTGTTAGTAAAATAGAAGCCCAAGAGTTGGCGATGAGTGGTGATGACTAGCTGCCTTCCTTGTAGTCTTACACTGGTAAATTATGGACGGCTAGCGCAGATAGCCCTCTTGCACGAAATTCATAAACAGACAAACAGTTTTTCAAAAAAATCCTAACTGACGCCAATATTTCATATCAAGTTACCTTATTTACCATTAAAATTTATGTACTTGACATTGATCACATTAGTAATCGAAATGTCGTACCTGTTTCAAAATAACCTTCTTTACTATTAACTTAAGTAAAAATATTATTTGTTCATTTTTCGAGTTAATCTTTAACGTGCTTTGTTACAAGTTAACTCTCTCTTACTGGAGATTAGAGAAATTCTTTTCAACACTGACAGAGACTGACCTCTAGTCGCTGTAAGGTATAACCACCTCTCTGGGTTTCTGTGTGTGAGTGTAACGAATGTTTGCTGATATTATAAACAATATTTCAGTCAGGTAATATGAAAATATTGTGTTTCTGAAAACACTTGGTTAATATTTGTACCATTGTAAGTTTTGAAATATGCTTTAATAAAAGAAACAGTTGGTTTTTGGAAAGACTTATAATGTACGAAATATTTCCTAAGATCGGTCGACAGACAGATTTATAACACACGAATTATTGTTAAAGCATATATCAATAAAACTAATAAGAAGATACAGCAGGATTGTTTTTGTTTTCCTAAACTAATTTTATGTCAACTTCAATATATTGATTTCTTACATCCATTTATGCGTTTAATCCATATTCAAGTGGTATGTGTACTTTGACACAGTGCAACATGTTTGGTTTGAAGTCATAAAGATGGTGTCTTTTAGAGTGGACAGTACTTCATATCAATGTCTATCGCTGAGTTTGTAGGGTTAACGATATAGAAGTACATTTTATCATTCGTTGCGTGTTGTCTCCAAGATACCGAAGGCTGTATGTAGTAACTTAAATAAAACAACACGCTAGCTCCTCACTCATTAATTGAGAAGGTTATTCTAGACTGTGAGAAGGAGAAGCTAGGAGTGACTAATTGATATTTCGAAAGATTTCCAGCGTCTTATTTCTAAACCAGACTCGTACGTACTTTTGGTTTGGTTTGTTTCTGAATTTCGCGCAAAGCTACACGAGGGCTATCTGCGCCAGCCGTCCCTAATTTAGCAGTGTAAGACTAGAGAAAAGGCAGCTAGTCATCACTACTCACTGCCAACTCTTGGGCCACTCTTTTAGCAACGAATAGTGAGTTTGGCCGTTACATTATAACGCCCTCATGGCTGAAAGAGTGAGCATGTTTGGTGTGACGAGGATTCGAACCCGCGATCCTCGGATTACGAGTCAAGTGTCTTAACCACCTGGTCATGCCGGGTCATACATACTTTTAAAACGATTAATATAGTAACTTTATAGTCTTATCAAGGAATATGCTATACAAACTATGTGACTTTATAACACTATGATCGTGAATTCATAATACATAAGAAGACAGTAAATAATGTACTTGAATATCTAATTAATAGCGAATCCCAAGTATAACAAGCTACCTATCGAAACTTTAAACGAATATAGCTATTTAAATTTACTTTTCAGTAATACCTTATTTATGATATTGTTTCATCTATTATATATCATCTCTCTTAACGATATTTAAAGATAAGGACTAACGAAAATGAACATACTACACTATTTATACAAATGTAGATCATAACGAACATGAATCTGTTATATAACACACGAACAATTACTGGATCTTAGTACAGGTTTAGTTAGATATTGCTGGATATCTTAGAATGGAAAACTATCTATCTAACGTTACGGCGTCATTACGGTCTCTGCGCTGAATAAACAACACATTGCACTTGAATACATTACATTATGTCTTTTTCAATCTAAATTAGTGGCTGAACGTTAACCACACAAAAGAAAGAAATACAGTATACAATACACGTGGGTATATTATATTACGCCTTATTAGGTTTAAGTGAATCTTAATTATCAGAAATTAACTTCATAATTAAAGGTTTCAAGTAATTGAAGAAAGTATTTTAATAGAAATACTGGTTGCCCTGTATTTAAACAGATAGATATGTTTTAATGTCAAACTTTACTATAAACTGTAAAATGTACTTTCAAAAAGTGTGCAAAAACAATGAACTATTGGAGGTTTAATTAGCTAGATATAAGCTCATTCTTCTAGCAACCAATCACTTACTTTCTCGACGTTAGACCCTATCTAATATCTACTCGAGTTTCTTTGGACAGTAGCAGTTAATTTGTCACCTTAGCTTTCGCGGCTTTTGTTAACTTTCTCTTCAATTTGTTTGTCCAATTAACCATTCTTGTTGCCTGACACGTGAGTGGATGTAATTATTGTCTCCTGTTCTAATAACAGACGTTTAAACGAAGCTGCTTATCGTATTAAATTACCAGTAATATTTATAAATTACTACAGATTAAACACAGATTTGTTGCGTTTTCAGACAGTGAAGGGTTATTATTATTATTAGCTTCTTAAATGCGTCTCTTATGAATATTTTGATGTGTAACTCTCTAAAGATGTATATATATATATATATATATATATATATATATAACTTTATTAGACAAAGAACTATAGTCAAAGAGCATATCATTCTAAATAGGCTTCACATATGTACCATCCAAATCATCCTTAGGGTTAGGGTTGGTCGACATGGTCACATAGAATTTGATGAACAAATACAATTAAAACATTTGGAAGTGAAGAGTAAAGAATTTTAAGAATTTTTCCTAAGTGAAGGAAAAACATGTTCTCGAAGTCTTTTCTGTAGTCCATCTTCATAGCACTAATGCAGTCCATCTTCATATTACTAATGCAGTCCACTTTCATATAACTAATGTTGTCCTTCTTCATATTACTAATGTTGTCCTTCATATTACTAATGTTGTCCTTCATATTACTAATGTAGTCCACCTTCATATTACTAATGTAGTCCACCTTCATATATATTACTGATGTTGTCCTTCTTCATATCACTGATGTAGTCCATCTTCATATCACTAATGTAGTCCACCTTCATATTACTGACGTTGTCCTTCTTCATATTACTAACGTTGTCCTTCTTCATGAACTTCTGCTGGAAGAAGAGAAATTGATTATCGCTTTAAACGTGACCAGCACAGCAAGTAGAGTCATTTTCGGCGCCTGTCGTGTGAAAGTGGGTTTTCTCGGGGTACTCCCGTTTCCCCCCACATCAAAATCTTCAGGCATTGGATTTCTAGATCCCAGCCCAGGCAACCTTTTTGCCAGACCCAGAATCGGGCCGTTTGATTTGATCTGAACTTGAATGAATTACATTCATGTTCACATCTACCAACTTTTCTTTTCGAGACAGGTCCCGACCTTTCCTTCTTTCCACTGCTACCTTTGCCTCCACCCAAAAGACCATTTAGTGAGACATTCCCCACCCAAAAAGTCAAGAATAATAACGATAATTAATTTATTAAAATAATAATAATAAAAAAAACCACCACTTAATCCTAATAACAATCCACGAAAGGGGACGAAGAGGAACTACAAAGTTCCTGAACACCCCAGTTGGAGAGAGAACTCTTCGGATTTCTCTCTCTCTAAACTGAACCCCTGCCACGTTAGTTTAGTTTAGTTTAGTAGAGTCATTTTTAAGAGCGAGGGGACAAAGGGAAAACTTTCTCTTAATAATGAAAAGAAGAACGTGTAAGGTCATACTTTATAATGACATGAAAACATGGGTAAACTCGTATTCTATATTGACATGAAGACATGGGTAAACTCATATTCTATAATGACATGAAGACATGGGTAAACTCATATTTAAGAATGACTTGAAGACATGGGTAAACTCATATTTTAGAATGACATGAAGACATGGGTAAACTCATATTTTTTTAGAATAACATGAAGACATGGGTAAACTCATATTTAAGAATGACATGAAGACATGGGTAAACTCATATTTAAGAATGACATGAAGACATGAGTAAACTCATATTTAAGAATGACATGAAGACATGAGTAAGCTCATATTCTATAATGACATGAAGAAATGGGTAAACTCATATTATATAATGACATGAAGACATGGGTAAACTCATATTTTAGAATGACATGAAGACATGAGTAAGCTCATATTCTATAATGACATGAAGACATGTGTAAACTCATATTTGAGAATGACAAGAAGACATGGGTAAACTCATACTTTATAATGACATGAAGACATGGGTAAACTCATACTTTATAATGACATGAAGACATGGGTAAACTCATACTTTATAATGACATGAAGACATGGGTAAACTCATACTTTATAATGACATGAAGACATGGGTAAACTCATACTTTATAATGACATGAAGACATGGGTAAACTCATACTTTATAATGACATGAAGACATGGGTAAACTCATATTCTATAATGTCATGAAGACATGGGTAAACTCATATTCTATAATGACATGAAGACATGGGTAAACTCATATTCTATAATGACATGAAGACATGGGTAAACTCATATTCTATAATGACATGAAGACATGGGTAAACTCATATTCTATAATGACATGAAGACATGGGTAAACTCATATTTAAGAATGACATGAAGACATGGGTAAACTCATATTTAAGAATGACATGAAGACATGAGTAAACTCATATTTAAGAATGACATGAAGACATGAGTAAACTCATATTTTAGAATGACATGAAGACATGGGTAAACTCATATTTAAGAATGACATGAAGACATGGGTAAACTCATATTTTAGAATGACATGAAGACATGAGTAAACTCATATTTAAGAATGACATGAAGACATGAGTAAACTCATATTTTAGAATGACATGAAGACATGGGTAAACTCATATTTTAGAATGACATGAAGACATGGGTAAACTCATATTTTAGAATGACATGAAGACATGGGTAAACTCATATTTTAGAATGACATGAAGACATGAGTAAACTCATACTTTATAATGACATGAAGACATGGGTAAACTCATACTTTATAATGACATGAAGACATGGGTAAACTCATACTTTATAATGACATGAAGACATGGGTAAACTCATACTTTATAATGACATGAAGACATGGGTAAACTCATACTTTATAATGACATGAAGACATGGGTAAACTCATATTCTATAATGACATGAAAACATGGGTAAACTCATATTCTATAATGACATGAAGACATGGGTAAACTCATATTTAAGAATGGCATGAAGACATGGGTAAACTCATATTTAAGAATGGCATGAAGACATGGGTGAACTCATATTTTAGAATGACATGAAGACATGGTTAAACTCATATTTTAGAATGACATGAAGACATGGAGTAAGCTCATATTTTTAGAATGACATGAAGACATGAGTAAACTCATATTTAAGAATGACATGAAGACATGAGTAAACTCATATTTTAGAATGACATGAAGACATGAGTAAACTCATATTTTAGAATGACATGAAGACATGAGTAAACTCATATTTTAGAATGACATGAAGACATGAGTAAACTCATATTTTAGAATGACATGAAGACATGAGTAAACTCATATTTTAGAATGGCATGAAGACATGAGTAAACTCATATTTTAGAATGGCATGAAGACATGAGTAAACTCATATTTTCGAATGACATGAAGACATGAGTAAACTCATATTTTTGAATAACGTGAAGACATGGGTAAACTCATATTTTTTAGAATGGCATGAAAACATGGGTAAACTCATATTTAAGAATGACATGAAGACATGGGTAAACTCATATTTTAGAATGACATGAAGACATGAGTAAGCTCATATTCTATAATGACATGAAGACATGTAAACTCATATTAAAGAATGACAAGAAGACATGGGTAAACTCATATTTTTTAGAATGACATGAAGACATGGGTAAACTCATATTTTAGAATAACATGAAGACATGGGTAAACTCATATTTTAGAATAACATGAAGACATGGGTAAACTCATACTTTATAATGACATGAAGACATGGGTAAACTCATATTTTAGAATGACATGAAGACATGGGTAAACTCATATTTTTTAGAATAACATGAAGACATGGGTAAACTCATATTTAAGAATGACATGAAGACATGAGTAAACTCATATTTAAGAATGACATGAAGACATGAGTAAACTCATATTTAAGAATGACATGAAGACATGAGTAAGCTCATATTCTATAATGACATGAAGACATGGGTAAACTCATATTATATAATGACATGAAGACATGGGTAAACTCATATTTTAGAATGACATGAAGACATGAGTAAACTCATATTTTAGAATGACATGAAGACATAGGTAAACTCATATTTAAGAATGACATGAAGACATGGGTAAACTCATATTTTAGAATGACATGAAGACATGAGTAAACTCATACTTTATAATGACATGAAGACATGAGTAAACTCATATTTTAGAATGACATGAAAACATGGGTAAACTCATATTTAAGAATGACATGAAGACATGGGTAAACTCATATTTTAGAATGACATGAAGACATGGGTAAACTCATATTTTAGAATGACATGAAGACATGAGTAAACTCATACTTTATAATGACATGAAGACATGGGTAAACTTATACTTTATAATGACATGAAGACATGGGTAAACTCATACTTTATAATGACATGAAGACATGGGTAAACTCATATTCTATAATGTCATGAAGACATGGGTAAACTCATATTCTATAATGACATGAAGACATGGGTAAACTCATATTCTATAATGACATGAAGACATGGGTAAACTCATATTCTATAATGACATGAAGACATGGGTAAACTCATATTCTATAATGACATGAAGACATGGGTAAACTCATATTTAAGAATGACATGAAGACATGGGTAAACTCATATTTAAGAATGACATGAAGACATGAGTAAACTCATATTTAAGAATGACATGAAGACATGAGTAAACTCATATTTTAGAATGACATGAAGACATGGGTAAACTCATATTTAAGAATGACATGAAGACATGGGTAAACTCATATTTTAGAATGACATGAAGACATGAGTAAACTCATATTTAAGAATGACATGAAGACATGAGTAAACTCATATTTTAGAATGACATGAAGACATGGGTAAACTCATATTTTAGAATGACATGAAGACATGGGTAAACTCATATTTTAGAATGACATGAAGACATGGGTAAACTCATATTTTAGAATGACATGAAGACATGAGTAAACTCATACTTTATAATGACATGAAGACATGGGTAAACTCATACTTTATAATGACATGAAGACATGGGTAAACTCATACTTTATAATGACATGAAGACATGGGTAAACTCATACTTTATAATGACATGAAGACATGGGTAAACTCATACTTTATAATGACATGAAGACATGGGTAAACTCATATTCTATAATGACATGAAAACATGGGTAAACTCATATTCTATAATGACATGAAGACATGGGTAAACTCATATTTAAGAATGGCATGAAGACATGGGTAAACTCATATTTAAGAATGGCATGAAGACATGGGTGAACTCATATTTTAGAATGACATGAAGACATGGTTAAACTCATATTTTAGAATGACATGAAGACATGAGTAAGCTCATATTTTTTAGAATGACATGAAGACATGAGTAAACTCATATTTAAGAATGACATGAAGACATGAGTAAACTCATATTTTAGAATGACATGAAGACATGAGTAAACTCATATTTTAGAATGACATGAAGACATGAGTAAACTCATATTTTAGAATGACATGAAGACATGAGTAAACTCATATTTTAGAATGACATGAAGACATGAGTAAACTCATATTTTAGAATGGCATGAAGACATGAGTAAACTCATATTTTAGAATGGCATGAAGACATGAGTAAACTCATATTTTCGAATGACATGAAGACATGAGTAAACTCATATTTTTGAATAACGTGAAGACATGGGTAAACTCATATTTTTTAGAATGGCATGAAAACATGGGTAAACTCATATTTAAGAATGACATGAAGACATGGGTAAACTCATATTTTAGAATGACATGAAGACATGAGTAAGCTCATATTCTATAATGACATGAAGACATGTGTAAACTCATATTAAAGAATGACAAGAAGACATGGGTAAACTCATATTTTTTAGAATGACATGAAGACATGGGTAAACTCATATTTTAGAATAACATGAAGACATGGGTAAACTCATATTTTAGAATAACATGAAGACATGGGTAAACTCATACTTTATAATGACATGAAGACATGGGTAAACTCATATTTTAGAATGACATGAAGACATGGGTAAACTCATATTTTTTTAGAATAACATGAAGACATGGGTAAACTCATATTTAAGAATGACATGAAGACATGAGTAAACTCATATTTAAGAATGACATGAAGACATGAGTAAACTCATATTTAAGAATGACATGAAGACATGAGTAAGCTCATATTCTATAATGACATGAAGACATGGGTAAACTCATATTATATAATGACATGAAGACATGGGTAAACTCATATTTTAGAATGACATGAAGACATGAGTAAACTCATATTTTAGAATGACATGAAGACATAGGTAAACTCATATTTAAGAATGACATGAAGACATGGGTAAACTCATATTTTAGAATGACATGAAGACATGAGTAAACTCATACTTTATAATGACATGAAGACATGAGTAAACTCATATTTTAGAATGACATGAAAACATGGGTAAACTCATATTTAAGAATGACATGAAGACATGGGTAAACTCATATTTTAGAATGACATGAAGACATGGGTAAACTCATATTTTAGAATGACATGAAGACATGAGTAAACTCATACTTTATAATGACATGAAGACATGGGTAAACTTATACTTTATAATGACATGAAGACATGGGTAAACTCATACTTTATAATGACATGAAGACATGGGTAAACTCATACTTTATAATGACATGAAGACATGGGTAAACTCATACTTTATAATGACATGAAGACATGGGTAAACTCATACTTTATAATGACATGAAGACATGGGTAAACTCATACTTTATAATGACATGAAGACATGGGTAAACTCATACTTTATAATGACATGAAGACATGGGTAAACTCATATTCTATAATGTCATGAAGACATGGGTAAACTCATATTCTATAATGACATGAAGACATGGGTAAACTCATATTCTATAATGACATGAAGACATGGGTAAACTCATATTCTATAATGACATGAAGACATGGGTAAACTCATATTCTATAATGACATGAAGACATGGGTAAACTCATATTCTATAATGACATGAAGACATGGGTAAACTCATATTTAAGAATGACATGAAGACATGGGTAAACTCATATTTAAGAATGACATGAAGACATGAGTAAACTCATATTTAAGAATGACATGAAGACATGAGTAAACTCATATTTTAGAATGACATGAAGACATGGGTAAACTCATATTTAAGAATGACATGAAGACATGAGTAAGCTCATATTCTATAATGACATGAAGAAATGGGTAAACTCATATTATATAATGACATGAAGACATGGGTAAACTCATATTTTAGAATGACATGAAGACATGAGTAAGCTCATATTCTATAATGACATGAAGACATGTGTAAACTCATATTTGAGAATGACAAGAAGACATGGGTAAACTCATATTTTTTAGAATGACACGAAGACATGGGTAAACTCATATTATATAATGACATGAAGACATGGGTAAACTCATATTTTAGAATAACATGAAAACATGGGTAAACTCATATTTAAGAATGACATGAAGACATGGGTAAACTCATATTTAAGAATGACATGAAGACATGAGTAAACTCATATTTAAGAATGACATGAAGACATGAGTAAGCTCATATTCTATAATGACATGAAGAAATGGGTAAAATCATATTATATAATGACATGAAGACATGGGTAAACTCATATTTTAGAATAACATGAAGACATGGGTAAACTCATATTTTAGAATAACATGAAGACATGGGTAAACTCATATTTAAGAATGACATGAAGACATGAGTAAACTCATATTTAAGAATGACATGAAGACATGAGTAAGCTCATATTTAAGAATGACATGAAGACATGAGTAAACTCATATTTAAGAATGACATGAAGACATGAGTAAACTCATATTTTAGAATGACATGAAGACATGGGTAAACTCATATTTAAGAATGACATGAAGACATGGGTAAACTCATATTTTAGAATGACATGAAGACATGGGTAAACTCATATTTTAGAATGACATGAAGACATGAGTAAACTCATATTTAAGAATGACATGAAGACATGAGTAAACTCATATTTTAGAATGACATGAAGACATGGGTAAACTCATATTTAAGAATGACATGAAGACATGGGTAAACTCATATTTTAGAATGACATGAAGACATGGGTAAACTCATATTTTAGAATGACATGAAGACATGAGTAAACTCATACTTTATAATGACATGAAGACATGGGTAAACTCATACTTTATAATGACATGAAGACATGGGTAAACTCATACTTTATAATGACATGAAGACATGGGTAAACTCATACTTTATAATGACATGAAGACATGGGTAAACTCATATTCTATAATGACATGAAGACATGGGTAAACTCATATTCTATAATGACATGAAGACATGGGTAAACTCATATTCTATAATGACATGAAGACATGGGTAAACTCATATTCTATAATGACATGAAGACATGGGTAAACTCATACTTTATAATGTTATGAAGACATGGGTAAACTCATATTCTATAATGACATGAAGACATGGGTAAACTCATATTCTATAATGACATGAATACATGGGTAAACTCGTATTCTATAATGACATGAAGACATGGGTAAACTCATATTTAAGAATGGCATGAAGATATGGGTAAACTCATATTTAAGAATGGCATGAAGACATGGGTGAACTTATATTTTAGAATGACATGAAGACATGGTTAAACTCATATTTTAGAATGACATGAAGACATGAGTAAGCTCATATTTTTTAGAATGACATGAAGACATGAGTAAATTCATATTTAAGAATGACATGAAGACATGAGTAAACTCATATTTTAGAATGACATGAAGACATGAGTAAACTCATATTTTAGAATGACATGAAGACATGAGTAAACTCATATTTTAGAATGACATGAAGACATGAGTAAACTCATATTTTAGAATGGCATGAAGACATGAGTAAACTCATATTTTTGAATAACGTGAAGACATGGGTAAACTCATATTTTTTAGAATGGCATGAAAACATGGGTAAACTCATATTTAAGAATGATATGAAGACATGGGTAAACTCATATTTAAGAATAAAAAAACTAAAGACTAGAAATATTTCTTGAAGAATTAGGAATTACTAAGATAATTTTATATCACTAGATAATTGTGAGCCGTTTTTCCTACTAAGATAATTTTATATCACTAGATAATTGTGAGCCGTTTTTCTTATACTGATGTGTCCTTAGTTATTTTTGAAACCTTTTTACTCTTTGGGATAATCGTCGATTATTGAAACTGTCAGTTCTTAACTTGTAACATGATAAAAAGTGAATAAGCTAGGGCCCCGTTTGAAAAGTTAAAAATTCACTGAAAAACTCCAATGCTTTTGGCATGTATTCTCTTCTGAAACTCGAACATCTTTAAAACTAAACTGCTATTTAAGATCGTTCTCTTTGGATCAGATTTGATTAAAAACTAATATGAAAACATACCGCGAAGCACCTCAGAGATAAAGCTAGAAATATAGTTTATGGTTTGTGACCAATGAATGTTTCTATATCTTTCGTTAATTTTTATTTGAAATACAATTTACTGAAGATCGTTTTGCAACTTAAATTTCGAAACTTTTCAGTACCTGACATATTTCTATACTTGTTTAAAGCTCATTATAGTTGGGTTATGCCTGATGGTTATTACGAAGCTTGTAAACCATAGGTTACTGGTTTGCGTCCTGTTTCAGCAGAACAGCGCTTCGCACTTTAGGACGGTCTAATTATTCAATTAGATTATTGCAAGATATTGTAATTGGAAGCTGTTAACAAGCTGTTTTCTTTTTAGCCTATTATTTCAAAAATGGAACAGTTAACGCAGACAGACCTAGTGAAACCTTGTTTGAGCATCCGAAACAAATTCTAACTTTTATTTACTAGAATTCCTTGTTCGTTGACCGCAATACCATATATCAAACAGTACTATTTGTATTCTCCAACAAACAAAGCCAATTTAAACTACTTTCAGATGTCCGGTTTTTATACTGCCACGTAGTGGATACTACGAATATTATTACGGATATTAAACAGTTTGTCATTAAGGATATTGTACGCTATGTTATTGTAAGTAATATAACGTTCAAAATACTATTCTTTCTTCCAATATTCTTTCAGTTAGAAATAAACTACTCATATCTCTCTGTTTCTGTTCTGAACGTTGAAAACATGTAATTAACTTCTATAATAGTTTTGAAGTAACCAAACTTTTCGTTTACAATTTTATAATTGTATAATTATAATTACAATTTTATAATTGTGTTAATTCAAGTTACCTTTAAAAGGTTACATTACGTGAAAGCTTTTAAAAGTGTTTTGAATTTGAAACTACTTTCAACAAATTAAGAATTTTATACTATAGAATATATTTTTAATAATTGAGTGGTAAAAACAACAACTTGAAGCTGTTATTTTGTTTAGTTGTTTATACGACTAAAACCCCCGAGTTTTAGCGTTATAAACCCTTAAGCTTGTTGCTGAATCGCCGTGTGTAGAATGAAAGTTCATTAGCTTATTTGTGCTGGACATATCAACAAAGTAGCCAGGTTGTTTTGTGTAATTCTAGAAATACGCACGAGTGTCAAATTTTGAGCGTTTGTTTCACAGAAACTAAAAGTAAAACCAAATTACCAAGTTCTTCTCTGAGTATTCGTCCGCCGACTTATAAGCAAAAGTATCAGTCTGTTATTGTTTATTTTAGAATAATTTCTCTTTTTATAACAAAAACGAAATAAATATGCTTATTGTGTTATCACTTTTATTAAGAGGTGACAAAGAATTTAACAAACCAAAGCTACAGAAAGACTGTCTCTAATTCTGAGTATATTGGCTAAAGCAGTGGTTCCCAACCTTTTTTATGCCCCGCACCCCTAAAAAATTTTAATTTTTAATATGATCTCGCACCCCTGACGGTAATTATTTGTTTAAGAATAAAGGTGAAGATGGTCAAAACAAATTTTTATAATTAGTTTTTAATGATATATAAACGAAAACGAAACATTTGGAAAAGAAAAAATATCACAATAAACTAAAAGTTGCATAAACTGAAATATTATCTCGCACCCTGGTTGGGAACCACTGGGCTAAAGGGAAAGCAGCTCGTCAACAGCACCCATTGACAGTTCTTGGGATATATTAATCAAACAGTGGGATTTGACTGTCACTGTTATGACTCATCAAGAATCCCGAACAGCGAAGCGCACTTTTTGGGCTACATCAGGAAGTGAAGAGGGTTTCTTCGACCCATAGTGCAACACGCTGACCACTGGACCACGTCTCATCCCAGATTTATGAGAGGGGTAAAAATTAAACATATTTTGCCCTTTACGTTAATACGTAAAACTAATGTATATTAATAATATTAAAGCAATCTCCGTTCACTATTCCAATAGTATTCCTTTTTATTTACGTGTCCCTTATGAGTCAGCGGTAAATTTACGGACGTAAAATGCTAAGTTCCAGTTATCTACGGTGGAGAAAGCACAAATTGTCCATTTTGAAGCTTTTCGCTAAAAACCAACAACAACAACAACAATCCTTTCTTCGTTGTTTAAATGTTTTTGTGCTTCTTTATTGTTAGCGATGATAGCACTACAGGTTAGAGTTTACGTTCAATAACGTAATATATTAATCTCGTTTCACATTACAGCTTCCATTCTCTACACTGCAGTTGTACGGGGTAAAGTGGCTCTTCCATGTGACGTTTCCTCCCCCTCAGTCGATGATTCCGCAGCTCTAATCCTCTGGTACAAAGATGACTCAGCTCAACCCATCTACACCCTGGACGCCCGGCGGGGTAACGTGGACCACGCTCACCAGTCTTCCAGCCCTGAGCTGGAGAGTCGTGCTTATTTTAACATGATCAACAGGCCAGCATTTCTTCAGCTGGACCCAGTGAAGGAAGGCGACGCTGGGGAGTATCGATGTCGGGTGGACTTCCATAAAGCCCGGACTGTGAACACTGTCATCACGCTGAAAGTGATAGGTATATCAATCTGCTTGATGTTTAACATGCGTTGATGTTTTGATATGCATTTAAATTATTTATGAAAATATACGGCAAGTGCACTGAAACGTGTTCAATGTTCTTCAAGCATAATTTCACAACAATGTCTTGGTTGAACTGTGTGAAGTGTGAAATAGGTAAGGTGTTTTGGTTGAACAAGTCAGCTCAAACCACCACACGTATAAAGCCTTCACCGCTTTAAAAGCTTAGACGTATTTTGTTTTTTTCAGATTTACACTTGTCCATCTTTATCGGTTAAGCTTCGAATTTCGCGACAGTAGTATGCTCAATGACAAATGATGAATGTAATGATACGTTGAGGTTTATATTTATTTCTAAATCCTTACTGAGGTACATTATACAATACATGTATTTGACAGCACTGTTAAGATGTGAAAACACGAACAGCATCACATAAGATCTGAAATTAATAGACCAAACTGTTAACTAAATGTATTTTAATAACTCTGTATGAATGTGAAAACAACAAACCACACTATTGTATAAATGTGTTTTGATGGTACCATTTCAGGAGTGAAACAGTGGACCGAACAGTAATATAAATGTACTTTGGTTAAAGAGTGAAAACGATTAACCTTAGTGTGACGTAATACCATAGAGCTATAACAAACTCTCCCAAATAGAATTCTAAAATGTATAACTTTATACTTTGTAATTATAATTTGTTGCATTTGAAAATAATATAATTCTCTACAATTCTCGGCTAAATATAAGACTAATTGCCAAAACTTCAAACGAGTTTTATAATTATAATTGTATGAAAAAAAATATTGGTTTAATTCACAGGACATTCAAAGCTATTAAAACTAACAGACTTCCCATGGCGCCAGTGTATCAGATCTGTTTGTGACATAATCATAACGTAATATCTTCACCCTGATAATGAACAAAAGTAAAGTTTTATTCGTGACGGAATACAAAGGCGAAACGGGAAAATCGTAATATCTATTGCAAATCTACATGCACGCACGATAAACATTTCGTGAAGTTTGGAATTGTACATCGCGTAATGAAAAAGTTTTTCCGATATCATATGAGCAATAGTTCCATTATAGTATGATGTGTGGTTTCACAAAACTTTTGAAACTAGTTTTAAGTTATTATTTTTATGTACTTTAAAGCCCGTGTTTGTACAGTGCACAACGTATGGTGCTTTCTGTTAACCGATAGTAATTTATGTTTTATTTTTACATTAGAAACTAGAACTCTTTTATTCGGTTCATTGTTTTCGCACTCCACTTCCATTATTAGGAGTAAAACAAAAATGTAATTAATGAGAAGTAATATTTTAACTGAGTACTTCCATTTAATAACTTTTGTTTTGTTAGAGCCGTCTGGTGATTTTTTAACATTTGGCATCATAAATTCGCATTGTTTATGCACTCTGTCATTTCTAAATATGTATATGAACATGACATTACTGTCCAATGTCTGTTGAAAGTCCATATAACTACTTCGCATGGTGTGGATTAGAAACTAGAACTCTTTTATTCGGTTCATTGTTTTCGCACTCCACTTCCATTATTAGGAGTAAAACAAAAATGTAATTAATGAGAAGTAATATTTGAACTGAGTACTTCCATTTAATAACTCTTGTTTTGTTAGAGCCGTCTGGTGATTTTTTAACATTTGGCATCATAAATTCGCATTGTTTATGCACTCTGTCATTTTTAAATATGTATATGAACATGACATTACTGTCCAATGTCTGTTGAAAGTCCATATAACTACTTCGCATGGTGTGGATAGATCTTCAAAACATTTGATTTGGAGGTTCAGTGGTTCATGGGGATATATATAAAATATTTCAGTTTAGTATTTTGTCATTTTTATTGACGTTTTTGCGTTTTATACCACGACTTTACCCCTCATTGATGGCTGTTTACCAAATTTGGCATGAAGGTTTAATGGGTCCATACAGAGATACATGCAAATGTGTGGTTTCACATTTTATGTATTGAAGTTTTCATGAGCGATTTTGCGAGTTTTAAAATTACATATGAGGGAAGCAACTTTTCGTGTCCTAAAATTACCTTTCATTAATTATACAATTAAATTACTTAGGTCCATGGGATGATTGCTCCAGCTAGAATATATACTATGTACATTGAACAGAATATCATATCTTAAGTTCGCTGTGCTTTTTAATTCTTATATTCTTACTTCGTCCGCGGTAAGTCAACGTTAAGTTTACAGACTTACAACACTAAAATCCAGGGTTCGACTCTTCGTGGTGGACAGAACAAAGATAATCCACTAAAATAAACAAATTATTACTTCACTGATATTCTGATATTTCAATATCCTCGTATTTCGATAACTTTATGCTAGAAAAGAAAATGGAGAATAGAAAAACGTAAAAAGTCTGAATTATATAAATTAAACAAATTCATTATACGAGAAGTGAGGAAAAGTTATGCAAGTGGTGCTTCATGCCGAGAAGTGAGGAAAAGTTATGCAAGTGGTGCTTCATGACGAGAAGTGAGGAGAAGTTAGGAAAGAGGTACTTCATGACGAGAAGTGAGGAAAAGTTATGCAAGTGGTGCTTCATGCCGAGAAGTGAGGAAAAGTTATGCAAGTGGTGCTTCATGACGAGAAGTGAGGAAAAGTTATGCAAGTGGCGCTTCATGCCGAGAAGTGAGGAAAAGTTATGCAAGTGGCGCTTCATAACGAAAAGTGAGGAAAAGTTATGCAAGTGGCGCTTCATAACGAAAAGTGAGGAAAAGTTATGCAAGTGGCGCTTCATGCCGAGAAGTGAGGAAAAGTTATGAAAGTGGTGCTTCATAACGAAAAGTTATGAAACAAAAAGTAAGGTAAAGCTATGAAAATAGTACCTCATTATAAATGGTGAGGTAAAGCTATGAAAATAGTACCTCATTATAAATGGTGAGATAAAGCTGTGAAAATAGTACCTCATTATAAATGGTGAGATAAAGCTGTGAAAATAGTACCTCATTATAAATGGTGAGATAAAGCTGTGAAAATAGTACCTCATTATAAATGGTGAGATAAAGCTGTGAAAATATACCTCATTATAAATGGTGAGATAAAGCTGTGAAAATATACCTCATTATAAATGGTGAGATAAAGCTGTGAAAATAGTACCTCATTTTAAATGGTGAGATAAAGCTGTGAAAATAGTACCTCATTACAAATGGTGAGATAAAGCTGTGAAAATAATACCTCATTACAAATGGTGAGATAAAGCTGTGAAAATAGTACCTCATTACAAATGGTGAGATAAAGCTGTGAAAATAGTACCTCATTACAAATGGTGAGATAAAGCTGTGAAAATAGTACCTCATTACAAATGGTGAGATAAAGCTGTGAAAATAGTACCTCATTACAAATGGTGAGATAAAGCTGTGAAAATAGTACCTCATTACAAATGGTGAGATAAAGCTGTGAAAATAGTACCTCATTATAAATGGTGAGATAAAGCTGTGAAAATAGTACCTCATTATAAATGGTGAGATAAAGCTGTGAAAATAGTACCTCATTATAAATGGTGAGATAAAGCTATTAAAGTGATTCTTTATGAACAGAAGTGAGAAGAAACTATGAAAGTGATTCTCTATGAAAAGAAGTGAGGAGAAACTATGAAAGTGATTCTCTATGAAAAGAAGTGAGGAGAAACTATGAAAGTGATTCTTTATGAAAAGAAGTGAAATAAAATGAAATGTAGCATGGCGCGAAATTCAAACAAAACAAATAAACTCATCATTGTATATCTGAAATAAACGATGAATCCAGTACAAACTAAACAGCCCGAGATACCTTCAACATAACGATTCAGAAGTAAACAAAGATTCCATTATAAAAGAAGTGGACTTAGGTTTACTCGAAACGGATCAGTCAAAAAAGCCTCATCTTCGTGCCAATTTTAAAATTAATCAGCCTTCAGCGGAGCGAGGGAAGATTACTTAATATTTGAACAATTCTAGTGATGAATTACTTCTCTAGAAATTATTTAGTTTCATAAAATTAACTACTGAAAAGAGAGAAGGAACCTTTAACATGACGTATCGGACTTTCTGTAAAAGAACTATTATGAAGTACGCTGTGTAAGACATAAGAGAAGTGAAGAACTACTCCAGTGTAAAAGAAGTGAAATAAAGTATCCCAAACAAGACATAACAGAAATAAAAACATAAGTAAAACGGAATTAAGTGTTTCAAACAAGACGTAGCAGAAGTAAACACATAAGTGAAACGGAATTAAGTGTTTCAAACAAGACGTAGCAGAAGTAAACACATAAGTGAAACGGAATTAAGTGTTTCAAACAAGACGTAGCAGAAGTAAACACATAAGTGAAACGGAATTAAGTGTTTCAAACAAGACGTAACAGAAGTAAAAACATAAATGTAGCGGAATGAAGTGTTTCAAACAAGAAACAGAATTAAAAACATAAATGTAGCGGAATGAAGTGTTTCAAACAAGACGTAGCAGAAGTAAAAACATAAGTGAAACGGAATTAAGTGTTTCAAACAAGACGTAACAGAAGTAAAAACATAAATGAAGCGGAATGAGGTATTTCAAACAAGACGTAGCAGAAGTAAAAACATAAGTGAAACGGAATGAAGTATTTCAAACAAGACGTAACAGAAGTAAAAATATAAATGAAACGGAATGAAGTGTTAAGAACAAGACCTATATAGACAGCCCGAAGTTAACTAATAGTAAGTGGCCTGAAATACGTCATCATCAAGATATATTAATCATTCCTAATATCCCAACATCCTTTTACTACGTTCTACAATTGAGTCAGTTGAGTTTTTATGTCTGAAATTTGGGATCTGTTTTTATATGAAACACCTACTTGAAAGGAAAAAAAAAATTGTCCGTTATGGGGAACTGAATATCTTGCAGTTTTTCCAATGGATATAATGGCACCTATTTAAGAATATAAGGTATCGCACGTTTCTGTATAATCGATTGAAATAAGAGTAGAAATACAAACTATTTAAGAAATATGTTTCCTTTAACTAATTCTTACGACATAGTTTACTGATATGTCAAAACTTACTGCTTAAACTAATATAATGATCCGATATAACGACCTACTGACTGATTTTATTAGTTATTTTATAAATAAAATGACCTTAGAACTTAGAAGTTTTGTAAATTAAACTATATGGTCTCGCTGGTCAATCTGAATTAAAGATTTTGTCGTCTGGTACGTTTGGCTTCCTTATTGTATATAAAACTTTACTTTTTGTTGAGAAATTAAACATATGCGTGAGACTTCAACATGTAAAAAATGCTTTTTTAAATCACACTTACTTTGTTATATGAAAAGGGACGAAAAGGGTCCAGTAGATTAAGTACCGGGCTGCGGAACGGCAGATATATAGTTCAACTTACAATATCTCGCTGTGAACGATCTCTTCATTAATTTGTGAAGACTTTACAACCTTATCTCTGACGCTGTTCAGTTACAAGTAGCGACAACTGCTACAAACTGATTGGCCTTACTATGGTCAGTAGTTCTAAATTAGGTATGAATATCCCTGGATCTCTGACCAGGCAGTTTAGTCTATATTTTCTGTAAGGTTAACGTGATATGAAAGTTGTGTTTTTAAACTCCAAGTAGATGTATAAAACATATCAAAAACATATCAGATCCACCCAGTAACATGAAAGAATGATTTTTGTGCATTACATTTAAGATTTGAGTGGGGAAACTTGTCTCTTCTTATTATCAATCAGAAAAATCTGTGTGAAAATAAACGTTTTTTTTTTATTATTATAAGTTAATTAGGAAAATTCTTCACCATTTAAACATATTTTAATACGTCATTCTGGTACGGATTTTAAACGAAGCTTCTTCAAAGGTTTTTTACCACAGTTGCTCATGCATTCATTACTTTCTTATAGAAGCTGATTCTTCTTGAAACACTAAGCCTTATTTTGTTTAAAACACTAAGCCTTGTTCTGTTCCGAGAAACAATGGATCACTTTAATTATAATTTCTCTCCAGAGGGAAACTGAAGGATAGCAGCTCTCGGACGAAAGTAACAACAGCGAGATAGCCTTTCTTCTATAACAGTAACTCACATGCAAATGGCTAAGCGGTTAGAGGGCTCTCGACTCGTAATCGGAGGATTACGGGCTCGAATCACTGTCACACCAAACATGATTGCCCTTTCAACCGTGGGTGCGTTATAAAGTTACGGTTAATCTCACTATTCGTCGGAAAGAGTAGCCCAAAAATTGGCGGTGGGTGGTGATGACTAGCTAGCTGCCTTCTCTATAGTCTTACACTGCCAAATTAAGGATGGCTTGCGCAGGTAGCACAAGTGTAGCTTTGCGCGAAATTCACAAAGACACACATGTAGATACTACTGAATAAAAAACATATGCCTGTCTTCTATGTGACTAATAACTTATAAAAGTATTTATTTCAAATCACGTAGCGTTTAGTATCATCTAAGTAACAGGAAATATCAGATCAACATTGAGCTAGAAATTAGACTAAAAATATAACAGATCGACTTAGAACTAGAAATAAACTAACCAAATGTAACGCATAAACATGGAACTAGAAAACAGATTAAAAGAATGTAACAGATAGATATGAAACTAGGAATCTGATAAACATAATGCAAAAGGTTGGGGTAAGACAAGAATTTACACTAATAAAATGTAACGCATAGAAATGGAAACAGATCTCAGAATAAGAAAATGTAACAGAATGACATGGAACTAGAATTAAAACAAACAGAATGTAATATTGTTTGTTTGTTTTTTAATTTCGCACAAAGCTACTAGAGGGCTATCTGTGCTACCCGTTCCTAATTTAGCAATGTAAGACTAGAGGGAAAGCAGCTAGCCATCACCACCCACCGCCAACTCTGGGGCTACTCTTTTACCAACGAATAGTGGGATTGACCGTAACATTTTAACGCCCCTACGGCTGAAAGGGCGAGCATGTTTGGCGCGATGGGGATGCGAACCCGCGACCCTCGGATTACGAGTCGCACGCCTTAACACGCTTGGCCATGCCGGGCCCAGAATGTAATAAACTGACATCAAACACGAACATGGAGGATATAATAGACAACAATAAAATTTATAACTCGCATAAGTAAATTGTAACGCAGTGGGTTAGAACTTAAACCACAATATTAAAACGAATGAACGAAACTAAAACTCGGACTAACAGAATGTAATAGAGTACGATTAGAATAGAATTCGGAATAACAAAGTGTTAGAGATTAAGTTGAAACTATAACTCAGTCTCACAGAATGGAACAGACTGATAACATTAAACTCAGACTACAGCAATGTAATAGATATCTACTCCGTGAAGAGATGCTGTTCCATTTCTCCATCTTTATTCGATACAGTACTGTTAAGGATTATCGATCTGTATAACAACTATCTGTTTAACGATTAAATGTATGTTTGTCGTTTCATCGTCTTTTCTTGTAATAACTCTGTAAATATATATAACAACTATTTGTTTAATGATCAGATGTATGTTTGTCGTTCATTGTCTTTTCTTGTAATAACTCTGTAAATATGTACAACAACTATCTGTTTAATGATTAGATGTATGTTTGTCGTTTCATTGTCTTTTCTTGTAATAACTCTGTAAATATATATAACAACTATCTGTTTAATGATTAAATGTATGTTTGTCGTTTCATTGTCTTTTGTTGTAATAACTCTGTAAATATGTACAACAACTATCTGTTTAATGATTAGATGTATGTTTGTCGTTTCATTGTCTTTTCTTGTAATAACTCTGTAAATATATACAACAACTATCTGTTTAATGATTAGATGTATGTTTGTCGTTTCATCGTCTTTTCTTGTAATAACTCTGTAAATATGTATAACAACTATCTGTTTAATGATTAGATGTATGTTTGTCGTTTCATCGTCTTTTCTTGTAATAACTCTGTAAATATGTACAACAACTATCTGTTTAATGATTAGATGTATGTTTGTCGTTTCATCGTCTTTTGTTGTAATAACTCTGTAAATATATATAACAACTATCTGTTTAACGATTAGATGTATGTTTGTCGTTTCATCGTCTTTTGTTGTAATAACTCTGTAAATATATAAAACAACTATCTGTTTAACGTTTAGATGTATGTTTGTCGTTTCATCATCTTTTGTTGTAATAACTATGTAAATATATATATATATATATAACAACTATCTGTTTAATGATTAGATGTATGTTTGTCGTATCACTTTCTACAGGCTGTTTAATTCCAGTAATGTGTATCTACATTTAAAACAACTGTCTGTTTAGTATTTAGATGTGTGTTTGTCATTCCATCACCTTCGCTAACTGAGATTAGAGTAGAGCTCAGAATAACAAACTGTTATAGATTGACATGGGACTACAATCACAGTGCTTGATAACCTTTAGAACAACTATCTCTTCTGTGACTAGATGTGATTTATCACTTCACCACGTTTATTAAGTATAATTCGGTAAAGATGTAAAACAATTATATTTAATTATCAGATGTGGTTTGCTGTTTTTCCGTTTCAATTTAAATGATATAGTTCCTATTAAATATGCATCTACTTGTTACTTCACTATATTATCAGTATTTCATATATTCCTAAAACGTGTGTGATCGTAGATATTACTCATCCATCGATTCAAAAACATTTCCTGAACTTCTTTTGGACCCTGTAGAGGGACTAAAACAAAATATATCACTCTGTCTGCATTGTAAATTGTTGGTAGTATTTCGTTACATATACTGTTTATTTCGTGTAGGAAATTTTGTATATGGTAGAGCAGTTAAATACCCATGAAAAAATCATACAACGTGACCATAGAAATCACAGTATTTTTTATATTTTTTAAAGAAACAACAAGGAAACAATATCGTATATAAAAAAGAAAAACAAAAAAAACAACAAACTCGCCCGAGTGTTCATCGTTTACGTAAACAAGCCACTCTATCAAGAAACGGTGATAATAAATCACTTACTACATGGAGCCTTAAATCTTTAGGTCCAGAGGTTTTGATGCTTCCTATAGTAAATGGTTTTCCCGGTCTTTCTTTCTCGTACATTCGTTTATTTGCTCTTCTTGTTTTCTCAAAGTGAGATTCCTGACAAAATCATGTTCCTCTCATAGTACTGAGTATTTCAGTATTCGATCTGACGCAATGAACCACATTTTCGTACCAGTCAGGACTTTTATACTATTTACTCCAAAATAAAGCTACGATTCATATACATAGTTACAGCTCTCTCAGCACGTGAGTCGCGATAAGAAAGACAATCTGATTTTACATTGATTTCTTCATGAACATTACGATATGCGGGGAGGGATTTATGTTTCAATATTGTTCATTATGTTCTTCCTTGAACGTTCACGTTAATATGTGCCCATCGTCTACATCTGATAACCTACTACTACTATGGAACTATTGTCTACTTCTGATAACCTACTACTACTATAGAACTATTCTCTACTTCTGATAACCTACTACTACTACTATGGAACTATTGTCTACTTCTGATCACCTACTACTACTACTATGGAACTATTGTCTACTTCTGATAACCTACTACTACTACTATGGAACTATTGTCTACTTCTGATAACCTACTACTACTACTATGGAACTATTGTCTACTTCTGATAACCTACTACTACTACTATGGAACTATTGTCTACTTCTGATAACCTACTACTACTATAGAACTATTCTCTGCTTCTGATAACCTACTACTACTACTATGGAACTATTGTCTACTTCTGATCACCTACTACTACTACTACTACTATGGAACTATTGTCTACTTTTGATAACCTACTACTACTACTATGGAACTATTGTCTACTTCTGATAACCTACTACTACTACTATGGAACTATTGTCTACTTCTGATAACCTACTACTACTACTATGGAACTATTGTCTACTTCTAATAACCTACTACTACTACTATGGAACTATTGTCTACTTCTGATCACCTACTACTGCTATGGGACTATTGTCTGCTTCTCATAACCTACTACTACTGCTACTATGGACTGTTGTCTGCTTCTGGTGACCTACTACTACTACTATGGGACTGTTGTCTACTTCTGATGACCTACTACTGCTGCTATGGAACTATTGTCTGCTTCTGATAACCTACTACTACTACTATGGAACTATTGTCTACTTCTGATAACCTACTACTACTACTATGGAACTATTGTCTACTTCTGATAACCTACTACTACTACTATGGAACTATTGTCTACTTCTAATAACCTACTACTACTACTATGGAACTATTGTCACATCTGATGACCTACTACTACTACTATGGGACTATTGTCTACTTCTGATAACCTACTACTACTACTATGGAACTATTGTCTACTTCTGATCACCTACTACTACTATGGAACTATTGTCTACTTCTCATAACCTACTACTACTACTACTATGGAACTATTGTCTGCTTCTGGTGACCTGCTACTACTACTACTGTGGGACTGTTGTCTGCTTCTGATCACCTACTACTACTACTGTGGGACTGTTGTCTGCTTCTGATAACCTACTACTGCTGCTATGGGACTATTGTCTGCTTCTGATAACCTACTACTACTACTATGGAACTGTTGTCTGCTTTGATCACCTACTACTGCTATGGAACTATTGTCTACTTCTCATAACCTACTACTGCTATGGAACTGTTGTCTACTTCTGATAACCTACTACTACTACAGTGGAACTATTGTCTGCTTCTGATAACCTACTACTACTACTATGGACTGTTGTCTACTTCTGATAACCTGCTACTACTACTATGGAACTGTTGTCTGCTTCTGATAACCTACTACTACTGCTGTGGAACTGTTGTCTGCTTCTGATAACCTACTTCTGCTACTGTGGAACTATTGTCTGCTTCTAATAACCTACTACTACTACTATGGAACTGTTGTCTGCTTCTGATCACCTACTATTGCTACTATGGAACTGTTGTCTAGCTTCTGATCACCTACTATTGCTACTGTGGGACTGTTGTCTAGCTACGATAACCTGCTACTGCTGCAGTGGGACTGTTGTCTGCTTCTGATAACCTACTACTGCTACTACTGCTACTGTGGGACTATTGTCTGCTGCTGATAACCTACTACTACTGCAATGGAACTATTGTCTGCGCGATGACCTACTACTACTGCTGCTATGGAACTATTGATGCTTCTGATAACCTACTGCTACTGCTACTATGGGACTATTGTCTGCGTCTGATGACCTGGTGCTGCTGCTGTGGACTATTGTCTGCTTCTGATAACCTACTACTACTACTGCTGTGGGACTATTGTCTGCTTCTGATAACCTGCTACTACTACTGCTATGGGACTGTTGTCTGCTTCTGATAACATACTACTACTGCTGTGGACTGTTGTCTGCTTCTGATGACCTGCTACTACTACAATGATGACCTACTACTGCTACAGTGGGACTGTTGTCTGCTTCGATAACCTGCTACTGCTACTACTGCTGTGGGACTGTTGTCTGCTTCTACGATAACCTGCTGCTACTGCAATGGGACTATTGTCTAGCTTCGATGACCTGCTACTGCTGCTGTGGGACTATTGTCTACTTCGATGACCTACTACTGCTACTGTGGGACTGTTGTCTGCTTCTGATGACCTGCTGCTGTGGACTGTTGATGCTAGCTTCGATAACCTGCTACTGCTGCTGTGGGACTGTTGTTTTTCGATGACCTGCTGCTGCTACTGCTACTGCTGCTGCTATGGACTGCTGTCTGCTGCGGATGACCTGCTGCTGCTGTTGTGCTGCTGTCTGCGTCTGATAACCTACTTCTGCTACTGCTGCTGCTGTGGGACTGTTGTCTGCGTCTGATAACCTGCTACTGCTGCTGCTGCTGTGGGACTGTTGATGCTGCTTCGATGACCTGCTGCTGCTGCTGCTGCTGTGGGACTGTTGTCTGCTTCTGATGACCTACTACTGCTGTGGACTGCTGTCTGCGTCTGATAACCAGCTACTGCTACTGCTGCTACTATGGACTATTGTCTTTTCTGATAACTTACTACTGCTACTGCTGCTGCTATGGAACTGTTGATGCTAGCTTCTGATGACCTGCTGCTGCTGCTGCTGCTGCTGCTGCTGTGGGACTGTTGTCTGCTTCTGATGACCTGCTGCTGCTGTGGAACTGCTGTCACGTCTGATGACCTGCTACTGCTGCTGTGGGACTGTTGTCTCACGTCTGATGACCTGCTACTGCTGCTGTGGGACTGTTGTCTGCGTCTGATGACCTGCTGCTACTACTGCTGCTACTGCTATGGGACTATTGTCTGCTTCTTGATAACCTACTACTACTGCTATGGAACTATTGTCTTTTTCTGATAACCTACTACTACTACTGCTGCTATGGAACTATTGTCTACTTCTGATAACCTACTACTGCTACTACTACTACTACTACTACTACTACTACTATGGGACTATTGTCTGCTTCTGATGACCTACTACTGCTGTGGGACTACTGTCTGCGTCTGATGACCTACTACTGCTGCCATGGGACTACTGTCTGCTTCTGATAACCTACTACTGCTATGGAACTGCTGTCTACTTCTTATAACCTACTACTACTATGGAACTACTGTCTACATCTGATAACCTACTACTACTACTATGGAACTATTGTCTTTTTCTGATGACCTACTACTACTACTACTACTATGGAACTACTGTCTACATCTGATAACCTACTACTACTACTATGGAACTATTGTCTTTTTCTGATGACCTACTACTACTACTATGGAACTACTATCTACATCTGATAACCTACTACTACTACTATGGAACTATTGTTTTTTTCTGATAACCTACTACTACTACTACTATGGAACTATTGTCTTTTTCTGATGATCTACTATTACTACTACTATGGAACTACTGTCTACTTTTGATAACCTACTACTACTACTATGGAACTACTGTCTACTTCTGATAACCTACTACTACTACTACTACAGATGACTCATCTGTTAATATAGATTATTGCCTATTGCAAATAACATTATTCTCTCGGGCTATTCTCTTACTACTGTGAACTGTTGTCTACTTTCGACTGTTCTCCTTCTACCGTGCGACTATTGTCTATTTCTTAACTGTTATCCTTGTACCGTGGGACTATTGTCTACTTCCGACAACTGTCTTTAATATTCCGATAAGTGATTATGATGATCGAGTTCCATGGCTCAGTTTGTTTCGCAGAATGAACTTCTCTACCAGACCTAGTATAGTGGTTAATGTGCTGCCTGTGTATTAGAAGTACTGTAGTTCACGTCCCTTTGTCATAAAAGAAGAATTGGTCTTCGCACTTTGATACTGTGAATGCGTTATCAGAGTGTTGGCCAAATTTCGCTAGTTGACTAGAGTATCCTAAGAGTTGAAGAGGTGTGCTGCTCATAAGGTGGCTTTCCTCTAGTCTGTCTTTTCCAAGTTAGGAACGACTAACCCAGGTAATCTTTAATTAGCAAATATCTAAACTAAACAAACAACCCCTCGTTTTTTTTAAACTGGACTAATTAGAAGCTCCAGTATTTGTTAGGTTTTTTTGAACAGTAAAAGTAAGATATAACTAAATCAGCAATGAACCGCATCGCCCTATACTGTTAAACCTATAATTGTTCTCATAACGACCAATCTATTAGCAAATCAGTTATAAAGACTTGATTTTCAATTAAAGCGACTTATATGTAACAAAATTTTAATGGTTTATATTGACATCATATTTACAGTAATAAGGTAAAATATAAATAGACTCACTATTATAGCTTGGGGCATTCAAACTTACAGAGGGTAAGATTTAGAAACATATCGAAACATCTTGAAATGACTATAACTGATTAACCTAGAGTTTATTTCAATGTTATTATTATTTGATGAAGGAAGTTACTTTAATTTATCTAGACCAACAATAAACAAACAACAATAAATCCCAAGATACAATAAACTACAAAACCTTACACTGCTGCATACCATACGTTCCCGACATAAGGGGAAAAATAACCAACATTTGGAGAAAAACTTATAACAAAACACAACATTCCAGTAAACAGCAAATTTATTCAAAAGCCAGGTACAAAACTAAAGTCCATACTATGTAACAACTACACTGACAAACACAACACCAAGATAATTTATAAAATACAATGCAACAACTGCCACGACATCTGTATTGGAGAAACAAGCAGAAGAATGGAAAATAGATTTTAGAAAAACAACAAAAAACACCCTTCACACATTTTTGAAAGCAGATCAAATAAACACAACATAACCATTTAAAACATGCAGATATTAAGTAGGGAAACAAATATAAACAAACACAAAATCAAAGCCCTACTTATACAACAACTAAAACCAAAATTAAACTAATATGAAGGAACACCTTCATACTATACTAATTAATAACCCAACATCCACCTGCAACGCCCCCTACAATCCGATACCTGTTTATACTCTCGTCCCTAAGACACGTGTCCGTCAACAGTCACATTCAAACTCTCTCTTTCTTAACCTGAGGATGACCTAGGAAGGGCGTAACGTTGTCCTCTTCTTATCAGTACAAGTGTTAATACCCATACCAGCCGTTCTGAGATACATTTTTATTTCAAGTGGGTTTCTCGTCATCAAGAAAGGATACACCTGAGTCATAGAAATATCCTCAATAAGTAGTGTGATATTATCTTCTAAATTTGATCCTTCTGACTTAATAGCGCAAGAAACAAGGTTGAATCAGAAAACCACTCGTAGTATTATGGGGCCGCTTAAGCTAACTCTTGTTTCTGTTTCTTTTAGTTCGTGATTTCTGTATAACACCTATAGTTTCTTTAAATTTTCTACTTCAAGAGTCATCATGTCTGCGAGCATAGAGTTAGTGATAGGAAAACTGCTTTTCCAGAAGAGTTGTGGTTTTCAATCAACTTCTTTCTTTTCTCCAGTTCCCTCTGGAGAGCCAGTAATAACAGATAGTCAAGGCCTAAAACTCAAGGGTTTGGTTGGACCACTTAACGAAGGAGACTCTTTAGAACTAATCTGTCAAGTCAAAGGAGGTAAGTTAATTTTTCTATATAAAAACATTTCTTTGTGAAATTCTTTTGGCGCTAAATGTTACATAATATTTTCTAGTTTCTATGATGAAATAATTTTATACGACGTAAAACAATATAGTGAACATTTAAACAATCACGACCAAGTAATATAAGAACATCAACAGTTATCAACCTGGTCTTGTCGATGACAGAAAACATTGAACAGTTTTTTTATTTCTTTATATGTTGGAGAAAGCTTAGAATAATAGCTCTATTTATGCACACACTTTCCTACTTTGTCGCAAACAAGAACTTGTTGGAGTCTATCTAGTTTTTTAATCGATTATGCTCTTTATTAGAGCCAACCCAAGAATATTTTGGAAACTAACTTCCGTTGAATGAAGTTATCTCATAGAGACTTACCGATCAGGAGAGATCATAGGGTGCACATGCTGAAAAGTTATTTATTGAGACTTTAAAGTCACATAAAGTCAACGTTTTACTGTGACAAAGAGCAGATAGTTCCAAAGCATGTCACTAGGGTAGATATTAGTAGTTTTTGTTTCAAGGGGATGGATGGTTTCAATATGTAGGTGAGACAATTAGATCACCTATCGTACGTGGGTGCTATATCATGTTACCATTACAGTCATTAATTTCCTTACTATCGTTAGAACCAAACTACAGTTTCATTTCAATAACAATAATAAACAACCATTTTTAGATTCGTAGAATTTAATATTTTGTTCTTTTTATAGTTTCACTATTTCTATAGCTTGGCTTACATCAAGAACTTTCATGCTGAATCGTAAGTTGTGAGGATTACTAGTCTAAAAACCGGTGTCTTATGCCTGCGATGAGCATAGCACAGAGAGCACATTGTGTTGCTATCTGTCTAATGACACTACAGAATATCATTAAATGAATTGACGCAATCAAAACTACTCTATATGTTGGACAATCAACATTCTGACAAAATGCATGAGCAAATTATTATTTAAAAACTCTTAGAACTTCATACAAAAATCTGATATTTTGTATACGAAAACCTTGAAATATCTACCGATAATTTTAAACTTTTCGTGAAAATTCACGTAATATATTAAAAGATATAAAATTCTCTTGACTGTAACTGTGTAACTGCATAAATTTTAAGGTGAGTCTATCGTCCCTTAATTTTGACGCCCCCCTTGGGGTCACAAGGTAATTTTTTGGGGAGGTCCCCAAAGGTATTAAATATAAGACTTGTTGTTGTTGTTACTTTTTTTTTGGAATTTCACGCAAATCCACACGAGGGCTATCTGCGCTTGTCGTCCCTGACTTAGTAGTGTAAGACTAGAGGGAAGTCAGCTAGTCATCACTACTCACCGCTAACTATTGGGCTACTCTTTTACCAACGAATAGTGGGAATTGACCGTAACATTATAACGTCCCCACAGCTGAAAGAGCGAGCAGGCGTAGTGGAACGAGGATTCAAACCCGCGATCCTCAGATTACGAATCGAGTACCTTAACCACCTGGCTATACCAGGCCCATAACTTTTTGATTGAAGAGAAATGTTCATGTAGAGTTAATAGTTTCTAGATGGAAGTAGTGAATGAAGAGAAGATAAACTAAACATGGTCGTACTGTCTATTTCCATTTCAACTTATCGCACTACTTGTAACTTGATTTAGTGGAAAGTATCTAAAGGTTGAACATGTGACACGAAGGAGCCCTTTTCAGGAGTGCGTAGATTGTACGTTAAAATAGTGCATGAACAAAAGTATATTATATATATGATATTACGTACGCTATACAAATATTCGAGTTATAAAATATATCATTTTTACGTATTCAAAGATGCTTTGCTCATTATTGTTATTAAGGTGAAATTATAAAACTAAATGTGAGGAGAATGCCGAAATTAATATTTTGTATTAACAGCTGGATCCAACAAGACCCTCTAGTGGTTCTTCAGCAGACCACGTAAAATACCTGCCTGCGTACTATACATGATTTCATTGACCCATAAGTTTGGAATTATATATAGTGCGCTTTGATGCTAATCGCTCTCTGCAATAATCTTGTAAAACTATTATGTCACGTGACGTCCTAGTCTCGAATGATACCCTCTAACCCTTTCGTGTCTCTCACCGATCACAACATTTTTTAATTACGATGGTTTCTTTCAAAGAAAGTTTCTCTTCCCAACTACGTGACTTAGTTATGAAAGGCCCGGCATGGCCTTTCACCAAGCGTGTTTAGGCGTGCGACTCGTAATCTGAGGGTCGCGGGTTCACATCCCGGTCGCCCCAAACATGCTCGCCCTTTCAGCCGTGAGGACGTAATAATGTGACGGTCAATCCCACTATTCGTTGGTAAAAGAGTAGCCCAAGAGTTGGCGGTGGGTGGTGATGACTAGCTGCCTTCCCTCTAGTCTTACACTGCTAAATTAGGGACGGCTAGCACAGATAGCCCTGGAGTAGCTTTGTGCGAAATTCCAAAACAAACAAACTAAATAGTTATGAAAAGAGTTTTACTTCATTTATTTATATACAGTTTAAAGTACGAGATTTCTTATGGAGCACAGCAAATACCAGCAAAATATTTGCAATCTGAATCTCACTCAAAGCTCAAATGGTAGAAAACATAATGAATAAACTGAAGAAAACATATACAACTAATATTTGTTGTCACATTCTTTATCAAAGGCTTGTTGGACTAATGACAACAAAAACAGTAGTTCAAGGTGGTTTTTAACCAGAGAATATGTTTCACGATCGCCACTACAAACAAATGAGAAACAAACAGAGAACTCTTCTCCCCAACAAAGTGAAGGGAGTTTAAGAGCTATAACAACAATAAGGTACAACTCTGGGAGAGTTATATCAATATTCACTCCCAACAATATGAATAAAATTAAAAGTAAATCTATATTTGTCGCAACCATGAGAACGTGAAGAACGATCAGGATCCATGTCTATAAGTTTATAACTATATATATCTTCATTAGGATAAGATTATCAAATCTATAGAATTGCATAAGCAACAACACAACAACACACGAAACACGATAACTACATCTACCTTTACCAGAACAAGGGAAATAAAGAATAAATATATTAATATTAACCAGAACAAGGGTAATAAAGGATAAATATATTAATATTAACCAGAACAAGGGAAATAAAGGATAAATATATTAATATTAACCAGAACAAGGGAAATAAAGAATAAATATATTAATGTTAACCAGAACAAGGGAAATAAAGGATAAATATATTAATGTTAACCAGAACAAGGGAAATAAAGGATAAATATATTAATATTAACCAGAACAAGGAAATAAAGGATAAATATATTAATATTAACCAGAACAAGGGAAATAAAGGATAAATATATTAATATTAACCAGAACAAGGGAAATAAAGGATAAATATATTAATATTAACCAGAACAAGGGAAATAAAGGATAAATATATTAATATTAACCAGAACAAGGGAAATAAAGGATAAATATATTAATGTTAACCAGAACAAGGGAAATAAAGGATAAATATATTAATGTTAACCAGAACAAGGGAAATAAAGGATAAATATATTAATATTAACCAGAACAAGGGAAATAAAGGATAAATATATTAATATTAACCAGAACAAGGGAAATAAAGGATAAATATATTAATATTAACCAGAACAAGGGAAATAAAGGATAAATATATTAATATTAACCAGAACAAGGGTAATAAAGGATAAATATATTAATGTTAACCAGAACAAGGGTAATAAAGGATAAATATATTAATGTTAACCAGAACAAGGGTAATAAAGGATAAATATATTAATGTTAACCAGAACAAGGGAAATAAAGGATAAATATATTAATGTTAACCAGAACAAGGGAAATAAAGGATAAATATATTAATGTTAACCAGAACAAGGGAAATAAAGGATAAATATATTAATGTTAACCAGAACAAGGGAAATAAAGGATAAATATATTAATGTTAACCAGAACAAGGGAAATAAAGGATAAATATATTAATGTTAACCAGAACAAGGGTAATAAAGGATAAATATATTAATGTTAACCAGAACAAGGGTAATAAAGGATAAATATATTAATGTTAACCAGAACAAGGGTAATAAAGTAGAAATATATTAATGTTAACCAGAACAAGGGTAATAAAGTAGAAATATATTAATGTTAACCAGAACAAGGGTAATAAAGTAGAAATATATTAATGTTAACCAGAACAAGGGTAATAAAGTAGAAATATATTAATGTTAACCAGAACAAGGGTAATAAAGTAGAAATATATTAATGTTAACCAAAACAAGGGTAATAAAGTAGAAATATATTTATATTAACCAGAACAAAGCTAATAAAATAGAAATATATTTATATTAACCAGAAAAAGGGATATAAACTAAAAATATATTTATATTAACCAGAAAAAGGGATATAAACTAGAAATATATTTATATTAACCAGAAAAAGGGATATAAACTAGAAATATATTTATATTAACCAGAATAGAGAAAATAAATTAGAAATATATTTATTTCAACCAGGGCAAGGTGAAGAAACCCAAAAACTATGTTTATCTTTACTACAACAATATGAAAAAAACACTGAAATATCCATTTACTTTCACCACAACAACATGAAAAAACACTGAAATATCCATTTACTATTACCACAACTATAAGTAAAAAAAAACCTAAGTATCCATTTCACCACAACAATATGAAAAAACACCTAAGTATTCATTTACTTTCACCACAACAATATGAAAAAACACCTAAGTATTCATTTACTTTCACCACAACAATATGAAAAAAACATCTAAATATCCATTTACTTTTACCACAACTATAAGTAAAAAAATACCTAAATATCCATTTACTTTCATCACAACAATATGAAAAAACACCTAAATATTCATTTACTTTCACCACAACAATATGAAAAAACATCTAAATATTCATTTACTTTCACCACAACAATATGAAAAAACATCTAAATATCCATTTACTTTCATCACAACAATATGAAAAACACCGAAATATCCATTTACTTTCATCACAACAATATGAAAAACACCGAAATATCCATTTACTTTCACCACAACAATATGAAAAAACACCGAAATATCCATTTACTTTCACCATAACAATATGAAAAAAAAAAATATATCCATTTACTTTCACCACAACAATATGAAAAAACATCAAAATATCCATTTACTTTCACCACAACAATATGAAAAAACATCTAAATATTCATTTACTTTCACCACAACAATATGAAAAAACATCTAAATATTCATTTACTTTCACCACAACAATATGAAAAAACACCGAAATATCCATTTACTTTCACCACAAGTATAAGTAAAAAAATACTTAAATATCCATTTATTTTCATCACAACAACATGAAAAAACACCGAAATATCCATTTACTTTCACCACAACAATATGAAAAAACATCTAAATATCCATTTACTTTCACCACAACTGTAAGTAAAAAAATACCTAAGTATCCATTTCACCACAACAATATGAAAAACATCTAAATATCCATTTACTTTTACCACAACTATAAGTAAAAAAATACCTAAGTATCCATTTCACCACAACAATATGAAAAAACACCTAAATATTCATTTACTTTCACCACAACAATATGAAAAAACATCTAAATATCCATTTACTTTCACCACAACAATATGAAAAAACATCTAAATATCCATTTACTTTCACCAAAACAATATGAAAAACACCGAAATATCCATTTACTTTTACCACAACAATATAAAAAAATACCTAAATACTCATTTACTTTCACCACAACAATATGAAAAAACACCGAAATATTCATTTACTTTCACCACAACAATATGAAAAAACACCGAAATATCCATTTACTTTTACCACAAGTATAAGTAAAAAATACATAAATATCCATTTACTTTCATCACAACTATAAGTAAAAAAATACCTAAATATCCATTTACTTTCATCACAACTGTAAGTAAAAAAATACCTAAGTATCCATTTCACCACAACAATATGAAAAAACACCTAAATATTCATTTACTTTCACCACAACAATATGAAAAAACACCGAAATATCCATTTACTTTCACCACAACAATATGAAAAAACACCGAAATATCCATTTACTTTCACCACAACAATATGAAAAAACATCTAAATATCCATTTACTTTCACCACAACAATATGAAAAAACATCTAAATATCCATTTACTTTCACCACAACAATATGAAAAAACATCTAAATATCCATTTACTTTCACCACAACAATATGAAAAAACATCTAAATATCCATTTACTTTCACCACAACAATATGAAAAAACATCTAAATATCCATTTATTTTCACCACAACAATATGAAAAACACCGAAATATCCATTTACTTTCACCACAACAATATGAAAAACACCGAAATATCCATTTACTTTCACCACAACAATATGAAAAACACCGAAATATCCATTTACTTTCACCACAACAATATGAAAAACACCGAAATATCCATTTACTTTCTCCACAACAATATGAAAAAACACCGAAATATCCATTTACGTTCACCACAACAATATGAAAAAACATCTAAATATCCATTTACTTTCACCACAACAATATGAAAAAACATCTAAATATCCATTTACTTTCACCACAACAATATGAAAAAACATCTAAATATCCATTTACTTTCACCACAACAATATGAAAAAACACCGAAATATCCATTTACTTTTACCACAAGTATAAGTAAAAAATACCTAAATATCCATTTACTTTCATCACAACTATAAGTAAAAAAATACCTAAGTATCCATTTCACCACAACAATATGAGAAAACACCTAAATATTCATTTACTTTCACCACAACAATATGAAAAAACATCTAAATATTCATTTACTTTCACCACAACAATATGAAAAAACATCTAAATATCCATTTACTTTTACCACAACAATATAAAAAAATACCTAAATATTCATTTAGTTTCACCACAACAATATGAAAAAACACCGAAATATCCATTTACTTTTACCACAAGTATAAGTAAAAAAATACCTAAATATCCATTTACTTTCACCACAACAATATGACAAAACATCTCAATATCCATTTACTTTCACCACAACAATATGAAAAAACATCTAAATATCCATTTACTTTCACCACAACAATATAAAAAAACACCGAAATATCCATTTACTTTTACCACAACAATATAAAAAAATACCTAAATATTCATTTACTTTCACCACAACAATATGAAAAAACACCGAAATATCCATTTACTTTTACCACAAGTATAAGTAAAAAATACCTAAATATCCATTTACTTTCATCACAACTATAAGTAAAAAAATACCTAAATATCCATTTACTTTCATCACAACTATAAGTAAAAAAATACCTAAGTATCCATTTCACCACAACAATATGAGAAAACACCTAAATATTCATTTACTTTCACCACAACAATATGAAAAAACATCTAAATATCCATTTACTTTCACCACAACAATATGAAAAAACATCTAAATATCCATTTACTTTCACCACAACAATATGAAAAAACACCGAAATATCCATTTACTTTTACCACAACTATAAGTAAAAAAATACCTAAATATTCATTTACTTTCACCACAACAATATGAATAAAACTATAATTTAATCTATCGCAAACATAACTTCAATAAATCCCAAAAGGCATATCCATTTCCACCAGAATAAGTCGAAGAAACACTAGAAATGTATCTCCATTAGAATGAGGCGAAAAAACACTAGAACTATATTTCCACCAGAGTAAGGCGGAGAAATGCAAAAGCTATATCCATCTTCAACAAAATAAGGTGAAGAAACACAAAAGCTATATCTATCTCCAACAGAATAAGGTAAAGAAACACAAAAGCTATATCTAGCTCCAACAGAATAAGGTGAAGAAACACAAAAGCTATATCTAGCTCCAACAGAATAAGGTGAAGAAACACAAAAGCTATATCTATCTCCAACAGAATAAGGTGAAGAAACACAAAAGCTATATCTATCTCCAACAGAATAAGGTGAAGAAACACAAAAGCTATATCTATCTCCAACAGAATAAGGTGAAGAAACACAAAAGCTATATCTATCTCCAACAGAATAAGGTGAAGAAACACAAAGCTATATCTATCTCCAACAGAATAAGGTGAAGAAACACAAAAGCTATATCTATCTCCAACAGAATAAGGTGAAGAAACACAAAAGCTATATCTATCTCCAACAGAATAAGGTGAAGAAACACAAAAGCTATATCTATCTCCAACAGAATAAGGTGAAGAAACACAAAAGCTATATCTATCTCCAACAGAATAAGGTGAAGAAACACAAAAGCTATATCTATCTCCAACAGAATAAGGTGAAGAAACACAAAAGCTATATCTATCTTCAACAGAATAAGGTGTAGAAACACTGGAACTATATCTATCTTTACTAGAATACGGTAAGGAAACACTAGAACTGAATCTACAGTCATGTGAAAAAGTTAGGACACCCTATGAAAGCCTGTGTATTTTTGTAACATTTTTGGATATATAGATATTTAATCTCAATTTTAACAATACTGAGAGATTAAAGTAATATATCTAAACAATTAAGGCTGAAGAAAAGACCTTTCAAGATCTTCTAAAAAATGCATATTCTAATTGAGGAAAAATTAGAACACCCCCACATTTATTCCCACTTAAAATGGCTCAACTCACACACAGGTGCACATGATTAGAAGATCATTATTTGGCATTTTGAATGAGGCTTGCCCTATTTAAACCTCAGACATTTAGTTTGGTGTGCTCCTGGCTGTTGAAGTGAGAGTGAGTACCATGGTGAGAGCAAAAGAGCTGTCTGAGGCCTTCAGAAAGAAAATTGTAGCAGCTTATGAGTCTGGTAAGGGATTTATAAAGATCCCAAAAGATTTTGAAATCAGCCATTCCACTGTTCGGAAAATAGTCAACAAGTGGAGGGCTTTCAAAATAACTGCCAACATGCCCAGGTCTGGTCGTCCAAGCAAGTTCACATCGAGGGCAGACCGCAAGATGCTAAAAGAGGTCTCCAAGCACCCTAACATGTCATTACGGGACCTACAGCAGGCTCTGGCTACTGTTGATGTGAAAGTGCATGCCTCTACAATCAGAAAGAGACTGCACAAGTTTAACTTGCATGGGAGGTGTGCAAGGAGGAAACCTTTGCTTTCTAAGAGAAACATCAAGGCCAGAGTGAAGTTTGCTAGAGAGAATGTAGACAAAGACCAAGACTTCTGGAATAATGTTCTTTGGACGGATGAGTCCAAAGGAGAATTATTTGGACACCAGAACAGAGGACATGTTTGGCGTAAACCAAATACAGCATTCCAGGAAAAGAATTCCATACCAACTGTGAAGTATGGAGGTGGAATTGTCATGGTTTGGGACTGCTTTGCTGCAGCAGGACCTGGACAACTTACAATCATAGAATCCACCATGAATTCTACTATGTATCAGAGGGTGCTTGAGGATCATGTGAGACCATCTGTACGAAAATTAAAGCTGAAGCGGAACTGCACCCTGCAACACAACAATGACCCAAAACATACCAGTAAATCCACCAAGGACTGGATGAAACTAAGAAATGGAGAGTCCTGGAATGGCCGAGTGAAAGCCCAGATCTTAATCTCATTGAGATGCTGTGGGGTGACTTGAAACAGGCTGTACATGCAAGAAACCCCTTCACAGCTGAAAGAATTCTGCTTTGAGGAGTGGGGCAAACTTTCTTTAGACCAATGTCAGAGACTGGTAAATGGCTACAAGAAGCGTCTCACTGCAGTTATTTCAGCCAAAGGGGGTAAAACTAGCTACTAGGGGGTAGGGTGTCCTAACGTTTTCCTCAGTCAGAATATGCATTTTTGTAGAATTACATTTACAGAAGATCTTGAAAAGTCTTTTCTTCAGTTTAAATTGTTTAGTTTTATTCCTATAATCTCTCAGTATTGTTGAAATTGAGATTAAATTTCTATATATCCAAAAATGTTACAAAAATACACAGGCTTTCATAGAGTGTTTTAACTTTTTCAGGTGACCGTATCTCCACAAGAATACGGTGAAGAATTACTAGAACTATACCTATCTACACCAGAATATTATAAACAAATTTCTAAGTGTCTTTCTACATATAAATCGCTCTACCACTTTCTTTCCCGTTAGACGGTTTTCTAAGCTGAGACACTTTTCGCTACAAAATGTAAAGATGGTAATATTACGTATCATTGTAATTTTTTTTTCTTAATGGGAAAGAACAAATAGATCCCATATGAAGCTAACAATAATAAACGACTCTTAACTTCAACAATCACTTTAAGAACAAAACTTTTTTAATTATTACAGATATTTAGTTGTGTTACCAGATATAAGGACTTGTCTAAATATGACAGATATGTAGTTGTGCTTTTAAAGTGCAGGACTAGTTGAACTATGATGTGGATGTTTAGCTGTGTTTGTAAAGAGCATGACTATTGTAATTATGACGGGTACTTAGTTGTGTTTCTAAAGAGCAGTACTAGTCTAACTATGATGTGGATGTTTAGCTGTGTTTGTAAAGAGCATGACTATTGTAATTATGACGGGTACTTAGTTGTGTTTCTAAAGTGCAAGACTAGTCTAACTATGATGTGGATGTTTAGCTGTGTTTGTAAAAAGCATGACTATTGTAATTATGACGGGTACTTAGTTGTGTTTCTAAAGAGCAAGACTAGTCTAACTATGATGTGGATGTTTAGCTGTTTGTAAAGAGCATGACTATTGTAATTATGACGGGTACTTAGTTGTGTTTCTAAAGAGCAAGACTAGTCTAACTATGATGTGGATGTTTAGCTGTGTTTGTAAAGAGCATGACTATTGTAATTATGACGGGTACTTAGTTGTGTTTCTAAAGAGCAAGACTAGTCTAACTATGATGTGGATGTTTAGCTGTGTTTGTAAAGAGCATGACTATTGCAATTATGACGGGTACTTAGTTGTGTTTCTAAATAGCAAGACTAGTCTAACTATGATGTGGATGTTTAGCTGTGTTTGTAAAGAGCATGACTATTGTAATTATGACGGGTACTTAGTTGTGTTTCTAAAGAGCAGTACTAGTCTGAGAATGAAGTGGACCTTTAATTGTACTTCTGAAGAACAGGATTAATCTATCTATGACAAATATTTAGTTTTGCTTCTAAATAGCAGGACTAGTCTAAATATGACGTGGATATTTAGTTGTGCTTTTATAGATCAGAACTAGTCTAAATATGACGTGGATATTTAGTTGTGTTTTTATAGAGCAGCACTAGTCTAAATATGACGTGGATATTTAGTTGTGTTTTTATAGAGCAGCACTAGTCTAAATATGACGTGGATATTTAGTTGTGTTTTTATAGTGCAGCACTAGTCTAAATATGACGTGGATATTTAGTTGTGTTTTTATAGAGCAGCACTAGTCTAAATATGACGTGGATATTTAGTTGTGTTTTTATAGAGCAGCACTAGTCTAAATATGACGTGGACATTTAGTTGTGCTTTTATAGAGCATGAGTAGTAACAATTACGGATATTTAGCTGCGCTTTCAAAGCGAATAACTAGTCTAAGTAAAACGAGTATTTAGTTGCACTTCTCAATGGCAGGACTGTTCTAATTATGACGGATATTTACTTGTGTTTCTAAAGATTAGGATTACTCTTACTATGACGGATATTTAGTTGTTCTTTTTAAGAACACCACTAATCTAACTATCACGGACATATAGTTGCACTTCCGAAGCAAATAACTAGTCAAACAGAAACGGATATTTATGCTGTTCTGTTGAGCAGGACTAGTCTAATTACGACGAATATTAATTGTGCTTCTAAAGAGCCAGATAGTTTATCTGTAACGGATATTTAGTTGTGTTTTTAAAGATCATGACTAGTATAACTATATCTGATATTTAGGTCACGTCTAAAGAGCAGAACTAGTCTAAATATGACGTGAATATTTGTTGTATGTCTAAAGAGCAGGGCAAGTCTAACTATGATGTAATATTTAATTACAATAACAAAGAGAAGGACCAGTCTAACTATGATGTAATATTTAGTTACAATAACAAAGAGGAGGACCAGTCTAACTATGATGTAATATTTAGTTACAATAACAAAGAGCAGGGCAAGTCTAACTATGATGTAATATTTAATTACAATAACAAAGAGAAGGACCAGTCTAACTATGATGTAATATTTAGTTACAATAACAAAGAGGAGGACCAGTCTAACTATGATGTAATATTTAGTTACAATAACAAAGAGGAGGACCAGTCTAACTATGATGTAATATTTAGTTACAATAACAAAGAGCAGGGCAAGTCTAACTATGATGTAATATTTAATTACAATAACAAAGAGCAGGGCAAGTCTAACTATGATGTAATATTTAATTACAGTAACAAAGAGGAGGACCAGTCTAACTATGATGTAATATTTAGTTACAATAACAAAGAGCAGGGCAAGTCTAACTATGATGTAATATTTAATTACAATAACAAAGAGGAGGACCAGTCTAACTATGATGTAATATTTAGTTACAATAACAAAGAGGAGGACCAGTCTAACTATGATGTAATATTTAGTTACAATAACAAAGAGGAGGACCAGCCTAACTATGATGTAATATTTAGTTACAATAACAAAGAGCAGGGCAAGTATAACTATGATGTAATATTTAGTTACAATAACAAAGAGGAGGACCAGTCTAACTATGATGTAATATTTAGTTACAATAACAAAGAGGAGGACCAGTCTAACTATGATGTAATATTTAGTTACAATAACAAAGAGGAGGACCAGTCTAACTATGATGTAATATTTAGTTACAATAACAGAGGAGGACCAGTCTAACTATGATGTAATATTTAGTTACAATAACAGAGGAGGACCAGGCTAACTATGATGTAATATTTAATTACAATAACAAAGAGGAGGACCAGGCTAACTATGATGTAATATTTAGTTACAATAACAAAGAGGAGGACCAGTCTAACTATGATGTAATATTTAGTTACAATAACAAAGAGGAGGACCAGTCTAACTATGATGTAATATTTAGTTACAATAACAAAGAGGAGGACCAGTCTAACTATGATGTAATATTTAGTTACAATAACAAAGAGGAGGACCAGTCTAACTATGATGTAATATTTAGTTACAATAACAAAGAGGAGGACCAGTCTAACTATGATGTAATATTTAGTTACAATAACAGAGGAGGACCAGTCTAACTATGATGTAATATTTAGTTACAATAACAGAGGAGGACCAGTCTTACTATGATGTAATATTTAGTTACAATAATAAAGAGGAGGACCAGTCTAACTATGATGTAATATTTAGTTACAATAACAAAGAGAAGGACCAGTCTAACTATGACAGATATTTAGTTGTGCTTCTAAAGAGCATGACTAGTCTAACTATTATATTTAGCTGCACTTCTAAAGAACAGGACTAGTATAATTATGACGGTTATTTATTTGTGTTTCTAAAGAGTAGGATTTGTCTAACTGTGACGGATATTTGATTGTGCTTCTAAAGAGCAGGACTAGTCGAACTATGACGGAAATGTAGTTGCACTTCTAAAGAACAGGACTAGTCTAACTATGACGGACATTTAGTTGTGCTTATAAAGAGTAGAACTAGTCTAAATATCACGTGGATATTCAGTTGTGTTTTAAATAGCAGGATTAGTCTTACTATTACAGATATTTAATTGTGTTTTTAAAGAGCATGACTACTTTAACTATGACAGATATTTAGTTGTGCTTCTAAAGAGATGAACTAGTCTGAGTATCAGGTGGATATTTACTTGTGTTTCTAAAGAGTAGGAATAGTCTAACTAGGACAGATATTTAGTTTTGCATTTATAAAGCAGGACTAGTCTAACCATGACAGATATTTAGTTGTTTCTAAAGAGCAGGATTGATTTGACTATGACGGATATTTAGTTGTGTTTTTAGAGAATAGGACTTGTATAACTATGACGGATGCTTAGTTGTGCTTCTAAATTGCAGGAGTTACCTAACTATGACGGATAGTTAATTGTGTTTTTAAAGATCAGTTCTAGTCTAACTCTGACGGATATTTCGTTGTCCTTGTAAAGAGCGGAACAAGTCTAAGTATTACGTGGATAATTTGTTGCACTTTTAAAGAGCTGTGCTACTCTAACTATGACGGATATTTAGTTGTGTCTTTATAGAGCAGGATTAGTCTAACTATGACGGATATTTAGTTGTGTTTTTATAGAGCAGGATTAGTCTAACTATGACGGATATTTAGTTGTACTTCTAAAGAGCAGGACTAGTCTAATTATGATCTATATGTTTGCTTATTCCTTTGGAAAGCTTCAGCATTTTAATTATACGTGGTCCATAAAGTATATTATAAAAATTGTTACGAATCTTGTAAAACTATTGTTTGTATGAGGCTTAAAGTCTTAAAAGAATTGGATTATCGTTACGCCTATCAGTTGCAAAGAAAGATTAAGATATGTCAAAACTTTTTAAAGTTTTTTTTTCCCAATTTTTAAGATTTAACTACATTAGTTAGAAAGACGACAGCATGATGTTCGAGTAATCTTTACGTGTGATCGGTTACAGTCCTTAGCAAACATTTTAGGACATTTTAGTATTAAAATAAATCTCTCAAACGAGTATTCTGTGGTCCACCGATATACAGATTGTAGTGTATGTTTCACTGACACTTTTGTAGTTTGAGTGATGTAATAAGATACCACAGAGTATAGTAGTTGTGTCTTTAATACATGTCAGTTAATAGTTAACACATGGTGGTTATAACTTTGATAGTTATTCTTTTAACAATTAAAATCTTAATTGCTAGTCTAATGATGTCAGAATTCATAGTTAATATTTTATAACCATTAACATCTGATAAAAGCAATCTATTTGTACAGATTAATACTAAAACGTAAACCCGGTAGATAACGCAATTATTAATCAACAGTTTAAAAATATCCGGAATTTTTCATTGCACGTGGCTGTTATTGATTAGTGAATTGTTGTTGTTTCTTTTTAATGATCGTTTTAAATGTGTTCCGTAACTTCGTTCATGAGAAATACTGCACATTGCAACGTATAAGCAAATGTTATATTCACATAAAACTTATGAATCGTTTGTAGACTGTTAGTGTGTGATCAAAAAGCTCTCTTGTCTGTCTGTTCAACCAGCATGTTTCTGTGGGTAATCTGATCACAGATACTAATAAAACATTAATTACCTAACCTTACCTGTCATCTTTAAGAAGGGAGGTAACAAAGATTATCTTAAAATAAAAAAAGAATTGAGAATATTCAGAAATTCTCATTAAAACCTCATTTAAAGGTTAAAGCACCCCAACTAAAAACAATTCTAATTTTAATTTAAAGGCTAAAGCACTCCAACTAAAAACAATTATATCTTTAATTTAAAAGCTAAAGCACTCCAACTAAAAACAATTCTAACTTTAATTTAAAGGCTAAAGCACTCCAACTAAAAATAATTCTGACTTTAATTTAAAGGCTAAAGCACTCCAACTAAAAACAATTCTAACTTTAATTTAAAGGCTAAAGCACTCCAAATAAAACAATTCTAACTTTAATTTAAAAGCTAAAGCACTCCAACTAAAACAATTCTAACTTTAATTTAAAGGCTAAAGTACTCCAACTAAAAACAATTCTAACTTTATTCACCTTGTTAATTCAGGTCGACATCAGGTGTAACATTTTTATATTCTGTATATGTACATATTTTGACATGTGTCTAACATTTAAAAAGACATATAAAATTTAAGTATTAAACTCAAATAAATCAAAGTAAATCTGGTGTTTTTTAGAAAAATCTGTGATACCGTGATTTAGTATTACATTTTCAATTTCAATCGATTCGTTTATAATGTATGACACCTGGTGGTTTAACATGAGCTTAAGGTCTAATTCCGAAAAAAATTAGAGTTCGATTCTAGCGGGTAGTTTATTGAAGATCTTTTCGCTTTAAGAAGATCAAACGTGTTTTGTTTTTTTCTTAATTGCGCGCAAAGTTACACGAAGGCAATCTGCGATAGCCGTCCCTAAAGGGTGAACATGTTTGGTGTGACGGGGATTCGAACCCGCGACCTTCAGATTACGATTCGAGTGTCTTAACCACCTGGCCATGCCGTGCCCACCTCACTTCCTAATCTTGATGTTTTAAAGTAATAAATATTAAGTGAAACAATGTTGGTCTTCAGGAACGATTTTTTTTCAAACTTGTGTGTGTTAAATAATTTTCTCTTAATTCTTCGAATTCTTTGAGAACAAAGAAAATCAACTAATTAACTAATCACGTAATAAAAACTTTACTTAAGGACTATAATATCACACCAACACGTCCTCTTTCCTCTTAAACCAAACAAAACAAATTGACAGAATTATGCTATTAACACTTTTGTTGTTACTTAGGGACGTAGTGTTGCAAGTAAACAAAATGAATTTATGTATATCCTAAACAATGAACGTTCAATCATAAAATTCATAGAAAGTCCTCCACTGGTACAGCCGTAAGTCTACGCATTTACAACGCAATAATTAGTGGTTCGATTCCCCTCGGCGGACTTAGCAGGTAGCCCGATGTGGCTTTGCTATAAGGAAATTCACACTGTCTAGAGATAGATAAAAGTACATGCTTATTTATTTTAGAAATATTGTTCTTTATACATGGAGTAAATAATAATTCAATGAACGAACTTGATTATAAGACACGTAGTAAGGATGGAGGTTGTAATTTATAAATTACGGACAGAGAAATAAGATATCTACCACTAATAAAATTATGTTCAAAATTCAATAAGTTTATTTTTATCTTCAATGAATTAAAATAGTTTGGTTTTCTAAAGAAGCTTTTCTCTTCTTTTTAAGATAAACTATGAAGTTGTGGAAAAGGAAGTGGTATTTGTTAAAAGAAAAGTTAATTTAAATCAGTTCACTTGGGGAAAGGATTTGTTAATTAAAACCACCGTTTAAAAGAAGATAAAGTACTTGTTAAAAAAAAAAACAATGAATTTAATCAATCTTGTCTTACAGTACAAGCTTCAAAAACTAATCATGAAATTAACTGAACGACTGCTGAACTATTGTAATATAATTATATATAGTTTAATATTCAGGCCCGACATGGCCAGGTGGGTTGAAGCGTTCGACTTGTAATCTGAGGGTCACGGTTTCGAATCCCCGTCGTACCAAACATGCTCCCTCTTTCAGCCGTTTGGGGCGAAATAATATTACGATCAATCCCACTATTCACTGGTAAAAGAGTACCTTAAGAGTTGGCGGTGGAGGGTGATGACTAGCTGCCTTCCCTCTAGTCTTATGCTGCAAAATTAGGAACGGCTAGCGCAGATAGCCCTCGTGTAGCTTTGTGTGAAATATAAACCAAATCAAGTGCGGCCCGGCATAGCCAAGCGTGTTAAGACGTCATACTCGTGATCTGAGGGTTGCGGGTTCGCATCCCCGTCGCGCCAAACATGCTCGCCCTTTCACCCGTGGGGGCGTTATAATTTGACGGTCAATCCCACTATTCGTTGGTAAAAGAGTAGCCCAAGAGTTGGCGGTGGGTGGCGATAACTAGCTGCCTTCCCTCTAGTCTTACACTGCTATATTACGGACGGCTAGCGCAGGTAGCCCTCGAGTAGCTTTGCGTGAAATTCAAATCAAGTGAGGTTTACATTATGTTAATATACATAATTTCACACAATATTTATTGCTGTAAAATTTTGAGCTTATTTAGTGAATTTTACGCTTTTCACAAATTTTACCTCGAGTTTAACTACGGCCTCAGTTTTAAAACATTTCTGTATCACGAAACTATCTGGTAATCACTTCTTGGTACGAACAACCCTGTTTTAATGTCAGGGAAGCCTCGTCCTTCATTAACCTGGTGGAGAGAATATACACTGTTAGACGATGACTACACATTTATACCCGAGGATGTGGTGAAAACACGCTGAAAATAACGGAGTTGAAGCGTCAAGATCTTTGGTAATCTTGACGTGTCAAGCTTCTAATAACAACATCACAGTTCCGTCATCGTGTGCTGTAACTCTCGATCTAAACGGTAAGTAACCTTTAGAGTTAACAATGTTATCTTTCTACGATTATAAAATCCTGTTAACAGTTAATCTTTTGTTTAAATACAATGTGTTGGAAATATTAAGCGAAGAGTACAAAAACGAAGAGAAAACTCAAGTCACGTCTGAAGGAATTCGATCTTTATAAATATTTTATTGTGATTTTACTTTGGTGTTAAAATAAATAATTAATTAAATGTGTATGAATAAATATTATAAACATGATCCTTATGTGTAATAATATGTGTTTTGTAACTTTACAAAAATACAACTCGTTAACTTAACACAGTTCAAACTAAAACAGTTGTTCAAATAATTGACGACACGAATAGCATTTCGACCACAACTACACTGTACCATTATTTGTCTTTACTTTCACTCATATGATCTTATAATTCGAGAATAGTGAAGCCAGTGGAGGTTAAAATCCACCTTTACCAACGACCCTTATCGGCAGACAGTGAAGTTAATATGACTTGCACATCTAATGGATCTCGTCCTGCGGCAAAGATTACTTGGTGGAAAGGCAAGAAACAATTGCAGCACACTCGAGAGAGTATAAATCGAGTTGGCGTCAGCACTAGTATGCTGACGTTCGTGCCATCTGTTGATGACAATGGGAAATTCCTAATATGCAGAGCAGAGAACCCTCTAATTTCGAATAGTGTCCTAGAAGATGGATGGAAATTGGAAATTTACTGTAAGTTGCAAGATATCATTTTTACTTTAACTCTATATCTTTTTAAATGCTTGTCAGAAGTATGTTTCCTTTGTGAACTAAGACTGCATCATATTTTTCCCTCTTGTTTCTAAGAACCAACACCCCGAACTGTCAGCTTACGTTACATAAGAAATTCTCAATAAACAACAAAACTAATATTTATAAAAGTTTTATTTTCAACTAAAAGGAAATATTAAAACACGTAATGAGATCGTGTTAAGTTAATCTGTTTTATTAGCAGCGTTAAAAGCCTCCCTGTTTTATCAATCTTGTATCTGAAACCTATATTATACAAATTGATTTCCGTCGAATAATACATACGCAAAAGTACTGGTTACATAATGCAACTATTGTTTATTAATATATCATGTATCTTATTAAATAATAAAAATGTTTATTTAATGAATGGCCGAGTTTCAATAGCATTACTTATAAAATAAATGTATGTTTGTTTTTCTCAAACGACTTTCCTTGTCACACCAAACATGCTCGTTCTTACAACCATGGGGGCGTTATAAAGTGTCGATCAATCCCACTATTCGTTGGTAAAAGAGTGGTTCAAGAGTTGACGATGGGTGGAGATGACTAGCTGCCTTCTCTCTAGTCTTACACTGCTAAACTAGGGACGACTAGCGCAGATAGCTCTCGTGTAGCTTTGCGCGAAATTCAAAAACAAATGATTAATGTATCAATTTTGCTGCACAAAATCTACAATTTAATTCACATTTAATGTTTATCTTCTTCAAATCTTAACCTCTCCAACAGATGGACACTTACAATATGTTAAAAGTGTGGTTTCCATGTCTGTGGTAAACAGAGCATAAATATCCCATTTTGTAAGTACGTACCTAACAACAATGAACTTAAACATATTGAGAATATGCGCTACATTTGTTATTCTCGTATGTTGATGAAGTTCGCATCTTTCAACGATCCTGAATTGTTGTTGTTTTCTTTCATTGTAATAAAACAATATTAATGGTAATACCAGTAAACAATGACATCTATTTCTGTTTGTGGTTGCAGTTCCTCCTCAAGTCTCCCTTCATTTCAAAAATTTACCAACATCAGGTGAAATACAAGAAGGAAATGACGTTTACTTAGAATGTAACATCCGGTCGAATCCATGGATTCACTCCATCAGTTGGCAGTTCGAAGGACAAGATATTAAGACAAATCTCGTCTCTGGAATAATGATAACCAATCAGACATTAGTCATCCAACGAGTTCAGCTGTCTCACAGAGGTCATTTTACCTGTTCAGCGAGTAACACTGAAGGATTGGGCGTCAGCAACAAGATTTATATTAATATAAAATGTGTGTGTTGATATTTCGACTGTACTTGACGTATCGTTTAAAGGAAGTTTATTCATAACAGTTTTAAAATTTCAGTTTTATAACAATACAATTTGCACCTAGTTTTTAGTGCAACTAAATGATTTTAAATATTGACTTGCGTGTCTTTTCAAATTGATATTAATAGTTTTATAATTTCTAAAGGCTTTAGTTTTCCTACAAATGTGTGTAATCTATTATTAGATATATATTTATCTTTGTGGTTAGAATATTTGTTTCTGGCTTCACAAATCGTAAAATATTAAATTTTGGCTCTAGAGCTTTTAACTTTTAGTTTCGCTTATCCTTCATTTCAAATTCCTGAAACTCGGTTAACCCAAAAAACAAACAACTATTTTAGTGATGTTAGGAACCATATTTTTAATGGCCATATAAGGTTTTATTAAATATACTATTAGACTTATTGAAGAGTTGTATCACACAAACAACCCGACCTGTTTATGAAATCTAAATCCGTAAACAGTAAAACCTGTCAAAGCCGGAAATTGCATAGAGCGGCAACCTGTCCGGAATTACCAATATTTTGCATTATTATCTTCCCCGCTGGTACAGCGGTAAGTCTAGGGATTTACAACGCTAAAATCAGCGGTTCGAGTCCTCTCGGTGAACTCCGCAGGGAGCGAGATGCGACTTTACTGTAACAAAACACACATGCTCATTATAACGTAACTCTTAGATTAGGCCCGGCATGGCCTAGCGCGTAAGGCGTGCGACTCGTAATCCGAGGGTCGCGGGTTCGCGCTCCCGTCGCGCTAAACATGCTCGCCCTCCCAGCCGTGGGGGTGTATAATGTGACGGTCAATCCCACTATTCGTTGGTAAAAGAGTAGCCCAAGAGTTGGCGGTGGGTGGTGATGACTAGCTGCCTTCCCTCTAGTCTTACACTGCTAAATTAGGGACGGCTAGCACAGATAGCCCTCGAGTAGCTTTGTGCGAAATTCCAAAACAAACAAACAAACAAAACAAGCATTATTATCTTAAGATTTCTCTCATAACAACGCCCTCTATAGGGCGTAACTTGCGTAACGCGGACGGAAAACTATTTTTCAACTACCTCTTCTATCAACAAGTTGGTAGATAGGATTAGAACCTGAGTAAGGAGGAAAAAAAATGTTTTTGATTAAATATTAACTTATTTAATTAATAATTTCTTTAAATATTAATAATTTTTTGTTTAATTAATAATTTCTTTAAATATTAATAATTTTTTGTTTAATTAATAGTTTCTTTACATATTAATAATTTTTTGTTTAATTAATAATTTCTTTACATATTAATACATTTTTGTTTAATCAATAATTTATTTAAATGTTAATAAATTTTTGTTTATTTAATAATTTGTTTAAACATTAATAAATTCTCGGGCACTTTCATACAGTAAGTATTGCTTAAATATATTCTGTTCTTTTTTCTACCTTCATTATTTTTGCACATAAATTAGATTCATGATTCACAGAAGTACATGTCTTTTAAGTGCGAAATTCTACTATTTAAATAATTCTCACGAAAAAAATTAATTTCTATCTTCCCTAATTTTAAAATTTAGGGAAAATTTACTTAATACCCTCATTTTAAAAAAATCTACTGAATACCTTCATGTTTTTTAAAAGTTGTTTGTTATGACGATTCTAGTGAAATCCGAACTCTGATTGAGAAGATTGACACAGATGATTCTGTAAACGCGAAACGATTTGTGAACGTTGACAAGAGTGTTTTACCAGAAACTAATGAAATTGATTTAAAATCTATAATAGAATCGCAAGATGGTAACAGTGTGAGAGGTTCAGAAGATGAACAAAGTGGAAAAGATAGTGAGGAAATAGAAATTCCTACTTCATCACAAGTGTTAAGTTATATTAACGCTATCAAATTGTGTGCAAAAATGAAGGAGAAAAATGAACTTCATGAAAAGGTCGTAGAATTGGCGTTCTCTTTTAATCACATGAGAAAGCTCATTAAAAAAAACGAAACGGTTGAAATTGAACACTTTCTTCAAATAAATTTGATTAAGATTTTGCGTACTGATGTACATTTTGAGTGTCTATTTTTTTCTTATTCTAATAAATAGGCCCGGCATGGCCAAGCGCGTTAAGGCGTGCGACTCGTAATCTGAGGGTCGCGGGTTCGCATCCGCGTCGCGCCAAACATGTTCGCCCTCCCAGCCGTGGGGGCGTTATAATGTGACGGTCAATCCCACTATTCGTTGTTAAAAGAGTAGCCCAAGAGTTGGCAGTGGATGGTGATGACTAACTGCCTTCCCTCTAGTCTTACACTGCTAAATTAGGGACGGCTAGCACAGATAGCCCTCGAGTAGCTTTGTGCGAAATTCTAAAACAAACAAACAAATCTAATAAATATAGCATAAACAGTACAATAACTTTATTCACAAATGTCTTCCTTCCTTGAGTCGAGCAAGTATAACGTTCTGCTCAAACATTATATATAATTAAGGAAATGCATGTTCACTGTCTGAGCCATAAAACCTACTTAAGCCGGAAATTTTACTCGGCCCCTTGCGATTCCGCTTTAAACAGGTTCTACTCTAGTTAATTAATTAAAATTCGTAATAACCTTTTGTACGCGAATCCAAAATTCTAAGTTATTAACAATCGTTTTATTTGAATACTAACATATTTAGTCATGTTCTGATCACTTGTTTCGGTTGAGATGAAAGCTTTTCGTTACTTCAGATGCTCCTAAGTGCCGACCAGAACAGAAGACAATCTTTGGGGTCGCCAAGCAAGAGACAGTTCACGTGAGTTGCAGTCTAGTAGCTGATCCACTTGATGTCACTTTCAGCTGGATGTTTAACAGTTCCACCAAGCAGTCTGGTGAAATCCAATACCGTAGTAACAAGACCCACAGTGTGGCCATCTATACACCCAAGATGGACAACGATTACGGCACGTTGCTCTGTTGGGGTACTAATGATGTCGGGATTCAACGAAAACCATGTGTATTTACAATAATGCCTGCAGGTGTCTCAACCGTTTCCTACCTCTACGTATTCTCTTTTTTTAAAAATAATGAAAATTTTTAAGATAACACAACAACAAAACTTGTCTCTTAAGCAACTAATCGAGTCTAAAATTATTAGAATCACATCAATGTAAAACGAACTGTCATCTTAATAGATTCACGCCAATAATATAACTGAAAGTCCTGTTTTGTTAGAATCACGTTGGTATGATAACAAGACACAACTGTAACTTACTGGATTCTTAATAAGAGCAACAACTTGTACATTATTACTACGTTTAAATTAAGAAGATAAACTAAACGAACAGCCCAGTTTTACCCCTTCACCCTAGTTTGGTAAGATGAACTAACAGCATAAGTCTTACTACATTCACATTAGTAAGGTAAGTTTTACCCCTTCACCCTAGTTTGGTAAGATGAGCTAATAGCATAAGTCTTACTACATTCACATTAGTAAGGTAAGTTTTACCCGTTCACCCTAGTTTGGTAAGATGAACTAATAGCACAAGTCTTACTACATTCACACTAGTAAGGTAAGTTGAAAGGACAGTCCAATACCGTTTCTCACACATTCTAGATAATATAAAAACTTTTCAGTGTATTGGACCACGACACAATTTTACTTACTTTCCACTAATATAGGTAAGTAAGCCTTTCAGAGTACTTGGGGGATATTTTTCATATTTTCCAGCTATTATAATAAGTCTTCAAATGACTCGAGACTGTTTTCATACTTTCTAGATAATATAACAGCTCTCTAAGTTAATCGGGACGCGTTGTTTGTTGTTGTTGTTTTTTGTAATTTATAGTTACATAACAACGCTCCAGATTAATCGGAACTGTTCCAGAAATAAGTTTAAAAATTCTGTAATCAGAAAAGCCCCCACGGGAATGAGGTACCTAGTTCAACAGCTATTCTTTACGCAATCTTGTACCTAGTTCAAGAGCTATTCTTTACGCAATTTTGTTTCAGATGTGTGACGAGGAAAACTCTAGATTTACTAGTTTAGGTGTCAAACACCACACTCTACTCATCTCGATCACCTTGGGCACTGACATGGTTAATTACTGTGAACATTGACCTTAGGCACTATGTACACTAAATGGAACTTAGTTATTATGGTTACTGACTTTTGTTATTGTACACACACCTTCGGTTGTCCGTGATGACGAGAAAACCCACTTGTAGAGAAAAATATATATATGTAAAAACGGCTGGTTTGGGTTGAGAAAATTTTATTATGTAGAGGAGCGAACAACGTTTCGACCTTCTTCGGTTATCGTCAGGTTCAAGACGTTGTTCGCTCCTCTACATAATAAATTTTCTCAATCCATACCAGCCGTTTTTACATATAAACCTTCGGTTGAATTTAATAAAGGTAAAACAATGGACGCAAGAACATTACCTTATTACGTTACTGAATTCTAGAACACGACTCCTGGGGCCTGATGTGATGCACCAGGATTGTAAGTTAAGACTAATAGAACTTGAAACAATACGTTTGAAGCGGGTGTTACAACTATTGGGACGTAATATAATACGTTTAGATTAGGCGTTTGGACATGATATATTACGTCTGATTCGGGAATTACAGATACCATATCTTATAAATTTTACCCTCCTCATGTATTATAACCATCTGACGTTTGACGTATTAACGTAAATTTAAACTGACAAGATAAATATTGTATTTCTAATTTTCGTGTATAGATCATAACAGCATTTATTTCTTGGTTTGATATTTCGTTAGAAAACTAAATTTTTCTATATGTTAACTAAATATATTTAACTGTCAATGTAGCAAATTACCGAGAAAGAATAGTGTAAATGAATGTATTCAGAAGTAATGAGTCACGGTTACTGTATTAAAATAATTAATTATAAGATCTACCGCAAAGTGATCATATAATTATAAAGTTACACTAATAAATACAAGAATCGAGATTTGTCGTGAAACAATGTCACGTTTCGGTCTCTTTACACAGTAATTCTTATGTGAGAAATTAGATCTCTGAAAACAAAAATACACAAATGTACACATTTTGTTTTTAGTTTGTCAAGAAGAGCAAACCTCTACGGCCTTTCAAATTAACAAAAAGTTTCACTGTGATATCTGAGCCTAAACACACATACAATAAGGCTTAAGTTTCATAGGATGTGATATGTTACATCTAAGATGTCTCGTTTGTGACTGTGTAACACAAGAAAAACAGTTAGATTTAATACCAAAAACGTTTGTTGTTGTTTTTTCGTCTAAGGAAAACAAATAGGAATATATTCACTGAGTTAACATAACTAAGATTCTGTGAAACTATAAGTGTCAAGAACGTTTCGCAGTACCAATAATTTGACCAGTTTCTGTGAAAATATTCACAGAGTTGCCATAACTAAGATTTTTTAAATCTATAAGTATCTAGAACGTTTTGATTTATTAATACCTTGGACTACTCTATCTAAACTGTAATAATACGTCGTAGGGCCTCCAGAGTCTCCATACAATTGTTCAGTGTTAAACCAGACAGAAAACCTCATCCACTTAGAATGTACTGAAGCAAATAACGGTGGATTGAAAGCAGAATTTACTCTTGAAGTTTACAATGTGGGGCGAGGTACGCTGAAGACCAACTTCTCGTCCCCACGCCCCAAATTTGTGGTGAACGATCTCCCTGCTGGAACTGCCCTCAGACTCCTTGTGTACGCTTCAAACTCTAAAGGTCGTAGTGAGCCAGTAATTATATCAGCCACGACGCTTCGACCCGCTGAGAAGCGCATGGACAAACGTAAGTCTTTACTTACACTTTGTATGTTATTAAAAGTAATACATTATGAAGTACTTTACCTGACCGGCTAAGAAACGCCTGGATGAAAGTAAGTAATCGCTTCATATCGTAGGTTATATGTGGCACATATTGTGAAGCAAGTGTCATAGCTTTACCAGATCTGCTGGGAAATTCGTTGATGTCGTGATATTTTATAAATTAATAACAGTGGGCACACAACGATTTTGAGGATTAGACACAGTTTTATTGATGGTGGAACATAACTTTCACAGTGTTTGACATTTTGCTCATTTATTTTATTTTAACATTTTTGAAGTAGCTTAGTTCGTATGGAAAGAAACACTGTTGAGTAGTCCAGCTAAATTACGACCGTAACGACCCCTCAGTGTTATCTTATTTTAAGTATATTGTATGTGTTAAATACGTTTCAATGTTTATATGATTAATGTTACCCATGCAACCAATATGGGACTAAACAGTGACGTTTGGAAACATATAAAAGGTCTTATAAACACACAGCAAAATATTATCTGAAGTTTTTAACTGATATTTGAACAATATTTCAATAATCCTTCTTTAGAAAATTTTCGGTAAACATATTTGAAAATATGTTGAAAAAGGAATTTCATGGTTTATATGATTAATATAAGATCATTTTCAAACTTTTCTGGATGAGAACGTTTTTGAGGTTACTAAAGCTAAAACAAAACAACGATTTGGCTTTAGGCTTAAAGCAAGACAGGACGATCTTTATAACTGCTTGATAATTTGTTATCATGTTATAATAGTCAGCACCAACTAACCAGTTTAGTGTGCAAAAATAGTCGGACAGAAAGACATGCATAAATACTGAAGAGCAGGCTGGAATTGCATTATCCTCTAGACTGAGACACATGCTATAAGTATCACTAATTAACCTGGAACCTTACCATTCAATATTCTGGTAACTTACTGGAGTTCAACCATCCAATCCTCTGGTAACTTTCTGCATATCATCCAATGGCCTGGTAACGTTTTTGGACACTACCAGTCAATGTTCTGAAAACTTACTGGATATTACTAACTAATATTCCGTAAATCTATTGGGTACTATCAGCCAATGCTCTTGTAACCTAGTGGAACATCGCCGTTTAAAGATGTGGTAATTTATGCAACACTATCAATAAATGTTATGGAAACTTACTGAACACTACCAGCCAATGTTATGGAAACTCACTGAACAGTGGTAACCATTGTTATGGAAACTCACTGAACAGTGGTAACCATTGTTATGAAAACTCACTGAGCGGTGGTAACCATTGTTATGGAAACTCACTGAGCGGTGGTAACCATTGTTATGGAAACTCACTGAACGGTGGTAACCATTGTTATGGAAACTCACTGAACGGTGGTAACCATTGTTATGGAAACTCACTGAACGGTGATAACCATTGTTATGGAAACTTACTGAACGGTGGTATCCATTGTTATGGAAACTCACTGAACGGTGGTAACGATTGTTATGGAAACTCACTGAACGGTGGTAACCATTGTTATGGAAACTTATAAAAACACTTATTCAATATTCTCGACATGATCTGAAAAGTTTGTTATATCGTTTGTTAAAACCTTGAAGGACATAAAATAATGTTATCATGTTTCTCGTAATCCGTTAAGAGCCATAAATGGTTTCAAGGACAGAGTTCCTTTTTTGTGTCAGTTTCAAAGAAACACTATTAAAAAACTAATTTAAGGGAGAACAAACACTATTCTCAACAGGTTAAAAATAAGTTAAAACCAATATTAATTTAAATGTTGGTTAAACAACAAATATTTCAATCAAAATATGGAGAAAACGAAAGAATCGCAAAATACGAACTAGTGAAGCAACTCTCAAACAAACTGAATAACACAAGACAAGTTCGATATTTTGTTACTGTTAAGCCTAACGCATTCTGTTCGGGCTCTCGTAAATTAAGTAAGGTTATAGGTGGAGCAAATTGACCGTGTTATAATCGCCGTGATGGTAATGTATTACAAATGGACACATTACTCACGGTGTCGTAACTTAAAGAATGGTTACTACTTACAATGTAACACTCGTACAGATCCAACGTTTATACAACGCTTGTGCTGTTTCTCACCTGTACTACTTATACATAATGTTTCTTTTGTGTAATAATCCTATTAGGCGTTTTAAAAAGCAGTACATACAACCATTCCGATACGCTTAAGTGTCGCATAGAATACTTAAACTGGCAAGGTAAGAACAGTGAAATACCAGTACGCACGTGCATAGACCAGATGATTATGTCTACAGAATTATTCTTTTACGTGACATGACTTTAAAGCTGTTATTCATTGAAGACAGAAATACAAAATACGATTTGGTATCTCTAATGATTTTTGTCTCGTTGATACTGCAGTTCAAAAACTATCTGTAATGAAAACTGAACTGAATATCCTCCCGTATAAGGTAAGGCATTCTATCAAAATGAAAAAAAACGGATAAGACAGATTTCGCTATATACGGAAATAGCAATTATCGAACAATTGATGCCAGTAAAATTGAATAATATCATAGGTCTACAGATCTATCCTTATAATACAGAATTCCTAAAAGCAGCCCTCCAGTGGTTCAGCGGTATGTCTGCGGACGTTCAACGCTAAAAACTGGGTTTTGATACCCGTGGTGGGCAGAGAAAAGATAGCCCATTATGTAGCTTTGTGCTTAATTCAAAACAACAACAATCCTAAAAGCAATAAATGCATAGTTTACGTGAATTACGTTTGCCACAGGTGAACAAAACTGACTTACTAATTGAGTTCATAAACTACGTTTTAAGTTCATATTAATAACCTCAAATTAATAACAAACACGGAACTTCTGTAAATTACATAGTTTTTGTTAACTTATTTCATCCTGATTTGCACTCATTTTTGTCTACGTTGCACAACATTCAAGCTTCTCAAGAGAAACTTTAACATCTCATTTGTCTTCCTTCCAGCTCACCCTCAGACTATTGTAATTGTTCAGCCTCTCTTTACTGCACTCATCTCTGTCGTGATCACTCTTGTCCTCATAGCTGTTGTTGTGGTGATAGCCTTAAAACTGCGAAGCAAGAGAAAATTGTCCGAAGGTAAAACCATACATAAACAAATTATATATTAGCTTCTGTTCTCTAACTCTAGCTACCTTTTCATTGTGAAAAGTTACATTTGAGTTTAAGGAGATTTGATGTATGTTGGTGTTTGGGTGTTTTATACATTAGTTCTTTTGTTCTTAATAATTAAGGCCGGGCATGGCCAAGCGTGTTAAGACGTGCGACTCGTAATCTGAGGGTCGCGGGTTCGCATCCCGGTCGCGCCAAACATGCTCGCCCTTTCAGCCGTGGGGGCGTTATAATGTGACGGTCAATCCCACTATTCGTTGGTAAAAGAGTAGCCCAAGAGTTGGCGGTGGGTGGTGATGACTAGCTGCCTTCCCTCTAGTCTTACACTGCTAAATTAGGGACGGCTAGCACAGATAGCCCTCGAGTAGCTTTGCGCGAAATTCCAAAACACACACTCTTAATAATTAAGTTTCGAAAATTCCGAATAGCGGTTATTTCTGTGTAATCACAACCGCTTGTTTGTAAAAGGAAGTGTATGTGTCGTAAGATTTAGAAACTTGGAAGCTCTATTATACTTTTATGTAGTTCTGATCGTTCTGAGAAAGCGTTTCTTTAAATTAAAATATTCGAATGAGTGGTTATATTTCTTTACTCTGTTTGTAGGAGTAAGTGTATGTCTGGAGATTTTTGTCATTATTGTCGTGTGAGTTGAAAGTTTGTTTGTCAGAGGTAGATGTTTTTTTTAAATTAGAAATGTTGAAGAAGTGGCTATTTCTGTGTAGGCTATACCATTTGTTTCTAGAAGGAAGTGTGCGACATAAAATTAGAAATTTTGAATGCGTGTGTTGTTGTTATGCAGTTCAGATCATTTGTTTGCAAGGAAAATTGTTTTGTTTTAACCTTAAAAACATGGAAGCTATATAGTTGCTTTTGTGTAACGCTTGCTACTTGTTTATATAAAGATGTGTTTGTCTTAATATGAGAAACTTTGAAGAAAATGTTACTTTTGTGTAATCCTGACCCATGTTTTTGTAAGAAGTAGTCTGTATCCTAAAACTGGAAATTCAAAAGACTCTCATTTCTGTGTGTAATCCTGACCCATGTTTTTGTAAGAAGTAGTCTGTATCCTAAAACTGGAAATTAAAAAGACTCTCATTTCTGTGTGTAATCCTGACCCATGTTTTTGTAAGAAGTAGTCTGTATCCTAAAACTGGAAATTAAAAAGACTCTCATTTCTGTGTGTAATCCTGACCCATGTTTATGTAAGAAGTAGTCTGTATCCTAAAACTGGAAATTAAAAAGACTCTCATTTCTGTGTGTAATCCTGACCCATGTTTTTGTAAGAAGTAGTCTGTATTATAAAACTGGAAATTCAAAAGACTCTCATTTGTGTGTGTAATCCTGACCCATGTTTTTGTAAGAAGTAGTCTGTATTATAAAACTGGAAATTCAAAAGACTCTCATTTCTGTGTGTAATCCTGACCCATGTTTTTGTAAGAAGTAGTCTGTATCTTAAAACTGGAAATTAAAAAGACTCTCATTTCTGTGTGTAATCCTGACCCATGTTTTTGTATGAAGTAGTCTGTATTATAAAACTGGATATTAAAAAGATTCTCATTTCTGTGTGTAATCCTGACCCATGTTTTTGTAAAACTGGAAATTAAAAAGACTCTGTCTTAATAACAGAAGAAGAGAATTGTTTTTTGTGTTATCTTGATAGTCTGAAGGAAAAAAAGATATGTCTCAGATTTAGAAAGTTGAGAGGTGTGTGTGGTTATTTTGTGTATCCAATCAATAACATCGATGTGTTCAAATATTATGTTTCTAAATATCTATTATTAAACATATATTTTTGTTCAATTGAACATATATTTCAAGACTTATCTTTTTCATATTCTGTACGTTTATGTAGAATTAATTTAGAATCACGTGCAATATTTAGGAAACAGTAATTTTCTATTACTGTAAATGGTGAAAATATACGAAGTTCTACAGTGTTTTATTTACACGTGTTGTTTTATAAACGTGAGAGTTATTGAAGCTATTTATTAAGCTAAACTTATTAGAAGTATTGAACATAAATCTCATAATAAATATTTCTTCTTTAGCAGCTCAAATCGACAGATCAGGAAACGAAAAGTATGTATATTTGTCAACAAAATATTTCCATCTTGTAACGCATGTTAAGCCTTTCGTTATAGGGTTTCCTATTTTATTACACACTTTCATTTCGTAAAGACTTTCGTTATCTATGTTCTACCTGGTAAACTATGTAACATCTGATCATTAATTCTTTCTCTGTTGGGAGACCCCAGTGGCTCAACGGTATATCTGTGGTCGCACACTGCTAAAAATCAGGTTTCGATACCCGTGGTGCAGTTTTGTGCTTAATTTAACACAAACAAACGAAAATTAAATGACGCGGATCAGTTGATTAGCTGAGAAATATATAAAAGATAATTTTAATTATAATAAATGTAAGATTAAACTGTTGGGTTATCATAATTTGAATCACGCGTCTTGGTGAAATGGCGGATAGATCCTACCAGCCATCGATATAATATTATCATCAGGAAATACAAAGTACTAGTTAGCACCACGTGGAATACACTGTACAGTTTTGGTATTTTTATCAAAGAAATGACCTCAAGCGAGACAGCGGTAAGTCTACTGATTTACAACACTAAAATCAGGAGACAGCGGTAAGTCTACTGATTTACAACGCTAAAATCAGGAGACAGCGGTAAGTCTACTGATTTACAACGCTGAAATCAGGAGTTGGATTTCTATAGCTGGACACAACAAACAACCTTATGTGGCTTTGCTATATAAGCATACACACACATTTAAGAAATGATAACAGCTCATTCTAAAGGGTTTACAGGAGGGTCACCAGAATGATTTCAGGGAAGTAAGGCTTATATTTTTTCTGGAAAAAAAAGGTTAAAAGCTTATTGAGTTTACAGAAGGATATGTAGAATAAAGATACTGATTTCTTTTCTCAATATTCTTAAGGCTATAGGATTAAAACTTAATTTTTGTTTTCTAACAGAGTGTGATTGACTTACGAAAATTAACTTCTGGAATTATTTGCCGTCACAAGTAATTGAGGCCACCACTTCACAGGGGGTTAAGAGAGGAACAGATGATTCACAGGGGGTTAGGAGAGGAACAGATGATTCACAGGGGTTAAGAGAGGAACAGATGATTCACAGGCGGTTAGGAGAGGAACAGATGATTCACAGGGGGTTAACAGAGGAACAGATGATTTTTTTGAAAAAAGGGCGGTACATTTTTCACTTTGTTTAAGATTGGATGTGGAAGGACAACGTCAAAGGACTAAATGAATTCTTGAGTATACGTGATAACCAATAACGTTGTTTAGTGTAGTTTATAAATAATCACGTTTCGTCAGTAGTTATTTACTATGCCCGGCATGGCCAGGTGGGTTAAGGCGTTCGATTCGTCATATGAGGGTCGCGGGTTCGAATCCCCCGTCTCATCAAACTTGCTCGTCCTTTCAGCCGTGTGGGCGTTATAATGTTACGGTCAATCCTACTATTCGTTGGTAAAAGAGTAGCCTAAGAGTTGGCTGAGGGTGGTGATGACTAGTTGCCTTCCTTCTAGTCTTACACTGCTAAATTAGGGACGACTAGCGCAGATAGCCCTCGTGTAGGTTTGCGCAAGATTAAACAAAACAAAATTATTTACTTTTGTTATTTCGTGAACCTCTTCACAGACCATAGGTATTCATAAGGTCTGTCTTCAGAAAGTAATCCTACAGTATGTGAACGCAGCAATTACTTAAATAAGTAAGATAAAGAAATTTCCAAATAATGCGTATTGTTTAACCTAACATAATATTTATTACTATCGATGATATAAAAACTCGACACTTACAATCACCATTTAAAATGCTATCGAACACTTAGAAGTTCGAGGACCACAGGTTCAGAACCATTACATTATAGTACCACAGACTGGAGGTATCGTATCCCACGACTGACTGACGTGAAACAACGACGTTATTAAACTTTAGACTTAAACATTTTCAAGGTTGGTGTCAGATAATTTCCCTGGCTTTTAAAATGGTCTCAAATTCAGCCCATAACTCCACCACCTTTGTAGATTATTACAACTCTATATTTAACATTAGTATGCAAAACTGTTTAACTATTTTGAGAGATTGACGTGGTTTTGTTCCTAAACACAAACGGCAAAAAGGTGACATATTTAAGGACACCAAGTCACACCAAAAATATTTTTACAAATATGCCATTATTTAGTAAACGCTAGATCGTGTATGCATTTTAAAAGTGAAAGTTGAATAAACATATCTTCTCAATTTCTTACTTTTAAGAATACGTTTTATTAACTTTTATATCAATACTTTATTTTTTTTTAAGATCCCATATGCCATTCAAGAAAGACATTGATGAATTCACAGACATGGACGACAAAGGTCCTGATATAATACCATCTCGAATGTTTTACAGGTCTTCATATCCGGGTAGGTAGATAGGTGACATTTCATCTAAATTACAACAAGTTTGACACATTATGTACAATATATCTCTTACTATTAAAATATCCCATTCACTAAACTACTTAAACAATAATGTAAATCGTATTTGATAAATATAAATATTACAATAATAAAATATTAAATTATAATTAACAGGTTACATATGTCGTAATTTGTGGTTTCAATCCCTGGTTTCCTTGGAGATTGAATATAATAAAGATATGACAGGTTATATAAAATACCAAAACGCGAAAGGACGATCTAACATAAAAACAATAACTTCTTATACAGGGATATATTTCATTCATTCTTGTTCGATACCGTTTATTATAATTAATGTTTTAATTAATATAAACTTACCTACACTTAATTTTAGGCACTTACCGTCTTACTGGAGTAAAAAATAATAATAAAGTGGTGTAGTAGAGGCTTACCATCAAAATACATGTTTTAAATATACTCCTCAAAAAAAGAAAGGCAAAAGGCAAAATTTGAGACATATTGTTAACAAGTTTATTCCGGGTAGTTCTTTATGACATGTGTGAAACTTTGCACATTCACTGCTGAAACATCCAAGGTCTGCAAAGGCGAAGTCCACGCTCACTAGTTGACGTTTAACGTCACTCAACGTCAATAACGAGTACGCCCCCCGTGAGCATCAATAACTGCTTGGCATCTCCTGCCCATGGAAGCGATGAGATGACGAATCACATCCTGTGGAATGGCTGTCCACTCAGCCTGCAAAGCTGCTGCAAGCTGAGGTAGAGTCTGCCGTTGAGGTTATCGCCGTCGAAGACGTCGGTCCAACTCGTCCCAAAGATGTTCCATGGGGTTTAAATCTGGTGATCTGGAGGGCCAGGGAAGAACGTTGATGTTGTGGTGTCTCAAGAAGACAGTGGCAAGTCGGGCTGTGTGAGGACGGGCGTTGTCATGTTGAAAAACGTCGTTGACGTTCACCATGATGGGTTGCACATGGGGCCTAAGAATCTCGTAGACGGTTGCGTACGGTCTGATCGGAACTCCTACGCAGCCCTGGTATGGTTGAGGCAGTAGACATCGCAGTGGTGGTCCTATCCCGAAGGTGACGTA